>NW_014333785.1:22883-31463 GCF_000341935.2 Cephus cinctus | reverse complement strand
TTAGACTACAGTGATTGGTGAATACTTGTGAATATCGTCACCTGTACTAACTTCTACACTCTACCGGACGAACGCTGTATGTTTGTTCCTGTTGTCATTATTACTACAGCCTTAAGCTGTATCTCCAACCTCAGTGATCTTCAAGTGACAATAACGTTTGGTTATCCCCTTCATCTACTTGCGCTCCGCTTGCCTGTTCGCTCAGGTGTGCTCACTTCTATACCGCAATATCATAGGATACCAATCTCTTACGTTAGTGTAGCTGTGTATCCGTGTTCAAGATGCCACCCGTCAACTGTGGGCTCTGCTATAGATTTGTTGCAACTGAGGAATTATGTAGATTATGTGCTATTGCTACGCATGGGTGGTCCTGCGTGCCTGTTGAAACAGCTACGTGTTGATATTCTTGCGGATTTGATAGTTATAAACTGTTTCGCGTGCGCAAAAAATGCTGGCTTTGCTTATTAGACGTCGAGTGCCACAACTGCTACGTCATCCGCTGGTACTACGAATATTTGTGCGCAACTTGCTTCACTTAGTACTCTTGTGTCTAATTTAAGCTCGAAAATTGACGGCATGGACGTTGCTATGCGGGATGTTTCGCACATAAAGAACAAACTAGGTGATCTAGATGAACTTAAGGTTGACATTCGTGGGTGTCTCAACAAGCTAAACTCCTTAACGGATAACAATGCTGCAGTTGAAGAGACCACTGAAAATTTAACTCGCGAACACAGGGTGCTAGTGGATCGCTTGGAAGCATTTGAAACTCGTTGCTCTGATCACGATAAAGAAATTACTGATAGAATGCATTCTTTGGCAACCCGGTTCTCTAAGCATCCCTGCACTGCCTCGGATATCTCGAATGTCGTTCTGCCTCTTACTGCGCGTATCCGTACTATCGAATATGAGAAATATTGCAGCAATCTTATCATTTCTGGTTTGCCTGAAACGAGTTATCTTAGCGATCACGACACTGTGTTGTTGTTATTTGGGACTCTAAATGTCACCGTCGATAGTACACAGATCACTGAACTCTCACGTGTGCGTAGCACAACCACAACAACAACTACCGACAAACCGAGGATGTTATTCATCGGTCTCTCTTCTTTAGAATTACGTAATGCAGTCTTGACTTCAAAACGCCTTAAAAGTACTCTCACCGCCAAAGAAGTCAATGCTTCTTTTTCTGACTCTCGTATCTATATTAATGAGTATTTACCGTCTGATCTATATAAACTTCTCCGTGCTACTCGGGATGCTGCAAGAACTAAGAATTACCAGGGTTTCTGGGTCCGTAATGGTACGGTTAAAGGTAAAAAAGACAATAACTCGACAATTATAGAGATCAAAAACCTGGAGGACATCGAGCGTTTGCTGTGAAGTTCTGAAACTCCACCGCCAACATCGTCTCAGCTTATTCATCCTGCCTACTCTCTAAATATCTGTCATGTCAATGCTCAGTCTATTGCGGCTCTTTTTGACGAATTCCTTAACTACTTCGGTAATAGTCACTATGATTTAATTTTGATCTCAGAATCATTATTATGTAATGTATGAATATATTGTAATACTTCTTACATTTATACTTACAGGGCCTCAGGCCTAGTATAATAAAATTTGGTCTCTCTCTCTGTCTCTCTCTCTCTGTCTCTCTCTGTCTCTCTCTCTGTCTCTTTCTCTGTCTCTCTCTGTCTCTCTCTGCCTCTCTCTCTCTCTGTCTGTCTCTCTGTCGCTCTCTCTCTCTCTCTCTTCTCCGATATGCCGTAAATGCGATAGCACATGCGTACTAGCTGTGATTTCAAATATAGATTATAATGAGCCAATGAATATTAATAGAGATCGGCGCAGAGAAATAAGAGGAGTGAAGTGAATTATACATTATGAAGTGTTATTTGGAAGGAAGAGTGCTGTTGTGCCGTAACGTCTCGGTGACGAAGGAGTTCGTTCGTGAGGTTAGGGCCAAGGTATTTTTGGGATCGTTGCCGGTTAAGCAGTTGGAACTCGCGTGAATACAACAAAACAGAGAAGGTTTATTGAAACAATCAAGAGTGTTGTACAGTAGGTCGACGTACGTCGACTTGGAAAATATAGGCACCGTTCGGTCTTCCTATTTCCTGTACCGAGTCTACTCCACGAGACCACCTTATCCGTTCGGATTTTAATTGCGGACTGTCGATTTTCGGATGTGCAGCCATAAGCTGGACTTCCGAAAAGTGATGATTGTGCGATTTTCGATTTCCACATATTGGTTGCCAGGCCGCCTTTAGTTCTGACTTAGCGCATTGCTACACGCGTGAACTACTTGGCCTGGCATTTCTCAATGGGGTCAGGAGACTCCCAGCACAACATCCCTCCCCCCTTAAAGAAAATCGCGCAATTTCTACCCGGCGTTCGCCTGTGGTGACCTCGAGTGAAGACTCGATTCTGGTCATTAGCCTAGTGGAGCACAGCTTCCGTGATTATTTTGGGTACAATTCCCTTAATCTAACCGGGGTGTCTGCCCGTAGCATTGGTTCTGTCTTGCGGGTTCTAGTCGGCCCAGCGAAAACGCCTTTCGCGTGCTCTTTCTAATGCCGCTCTGAGGCTATTTGGCCTTGAAACTAGCGGTTCTAACTGGATATTTACCGCGGGCGACACCGAGTTCGGCGTGAGAGCCGGCGTCGTCGGTGTTGAATTATGCTTACGTTTGTAGCACTTGTACACGACAAAACAAACCAATCCTATTGGCGCTATTGTACACAATGAGTAGCATCCTAGATTGTGATAGAATTGTTCTAGGTGTTGGTCGTCCTGGTCCAGGCTTGCCTTAATGCTAGACACTCGCGTCCCGAGGCGCGCTAACTCCTCGGGATTTCGTAGCACTTTAACAAGCTTCACCGTTCCGATATCACTGGTCACTCGCGGGGGGCTAACTTGGTCCATCTCCGATAGTTTGAGATTGAAGGGGGGCAAGTAGTTCTCGTTAGCGACCTGGGTGATGCGTCGGATGATTCTCAAGCTGAAACTCTAGGCGGTTACCGTACATACGCCTACCAAAGCCAATATACCTACGTATCTTAAGGTTTCGTGCGACACGGGGTTTCCGTCGCAGGTAATGCTTATAGATTCGTCGGTGGGCGCTACAAATAACCATTTGCCCGGCTGGCGCATAGTAATCACAAGGACGTGATCGAACGCGATAACCTGCTTTGGACAGTGAAGGCCGTTGCCCGTGTCCATATTCGCGAACGTCAGCACTTCGCACGGCGCTGAGCTCTTCAGAGAAATTGACAGATGCAGGGGATTGCATATATATCTGCTCGCGAAATGTTTACAATCCTTCAATTCCAGGCTGGTCATTCTTAGGAAGTTTCGATTTTCCTGGTCCACAATCACGAGGTCTTCCGAGGTGTCGGGGTAGTAGTAAGCCCCGTTCTCTGACCTCACGGGTATCGGGTATACCTTGCTTATGCATTACCTCTTCTGGCTTATCAACGGAAAGTCGAGTATGACGACGATGGCGTTCCCTTGACTGAAGGCCTTCGTATCGGCTAGTCTCATTAGCGTAGATGCTTCGTTGCGTTCAACTGGTACCGGGAATCCGGTTCCTGTCGGTAAGTGAGGTAGTGCATCAGTGAGGTACTCCGCGAGTTTTCTCGGTGGTAGGACCGCCGCACTCACCTTACCGCTCGCAATCTCAACTAATAGCCAAACCAATTCTTTCACGTCATTCTGTAGTGCCTCTACTATCACGCTTAGGGCGGTGAAGCCCTCATCTAGCCTTTGTTCTTTGATCACTATACTCAGATCTGCCGTCAGTGTAAGGTTTACATGGGCAATGAGTTCTTGGAGAGCCAGTTCGTTGCTCTGCACGTTAGTGAAGGTGTCATTGAAGAGGTGTAATGTGGACTCGCCCACCTGTAATTGGTCCTTCATGCTCTCCTTCAGCGTTCGCTGGTTGGAGCGTATGGCGGCGATTTCTCGGTTGATCCTTTCCGCGTCCGCGGCGTCCATATTTCCGGTGATGGACTCTATAATTGATCCTAACCCGTCGATCAATCCCCTGCGCCTACGCGCTGAATCTGGTTTCACGAGGTCGTGAACCGTTCCCATTCCGTCTTCTATTTTCCGCACCATCCTGGCTACGGAATCAGCAATGGCTGGACAGAGAAGGTCATCTCTTCCTTGTTTCTCGCAGATGTCTAATAGCAGCCGCAAATTCGCGCTGACGTCGGCTTCACGTTTCAATAAGGCCGCGAGATCCATGATAACGGCTAGTCTCCATGTGGCCTTGGCTTCCGATAGGGTTCCGATTTCTTCATAAAATATTCCCGGATTGCTGGCGAACGTGGTTACCGTAAACCCCTTTTCCGTTTCTCTGGTGTTTACGTGGCTTACCGTCAGCAGGACAGTTCTGCAAGAGGAATAGCGTGTTACTTGAAACTGGCCGAATCATGGAATTGCCTATTCAGTGCGATTTCCCTCTTTCTTTAATTCCCCTTCTTCCCTGGTTTCGGTCGTGGCTAACTCTAGGGGGCTCATTCCGTTTTCTTCACTTTCTTCGTGAGGGAGTCGCCGCTGAGCCCGCAATACTACGTCAGGTGGTATGTATCAGCGACCTTTCCCTTTCTGCGTGGGTGCGGCCAACTCGCTGCATCCTCTCTTGACGATTTGCCTATTGCTTCCTTAGGACCAATTGGTGATCCCGACAAGGAGAGACCATCGTTCCCTGATAGAGAGGTTCGCGACGAGAACTCTCAGGAAGGTCTGGCGGAGAAGATACCTGTGTCGGCGGCCGGTCGAGGCTCTGTGGAGCCTCGGCGACTTTGTTGGGGACGAGGACCCCCCGGACTTCCTGGGCCTACGGAGGCTGTTTCGGGACGAGTGCCCGACATGTGGACGAGGGATGTAATTCCACGTTTTAATAAATAGCGTGTGATTGCTGTCACGTGCCGTGTTCTTGGATTTCCATTCGTTCTCCGTCTGTGGCCACCCCGCTTTCTTCTTAGTACTCATTGAAGTTTTTTAGGCGGTATGCGTGAACCAGGATGGTCTTCCGACCCATCTTTATAGTGTAGTTAACCGCCGAATTTCTCGCGATTACTTCGTATGGGCCTATCCACTTCGGGGTCAATTTAGCTGAACGCCCGCGCCATACGGCTTCGTTGTGGAGTAGGACCCTATCTCCAATGCGGTATTCCTGTATTTTCGCGTTCGCGTGGTAGGTCAGTTTAGACCTTTCTTTGGCGTAACGTACGTTAGCCCCGGCTACCGTCCATGCGGCGCGTAGCCTTTCCCTTAGTTCCTGTGCGTAGTAATCTAACGAGTAGGAGTTTCGCGGCTCCTGTTTCACTGCTGCGGGAGCACTGCTTCCCGACTGAACACTAGCGTATACGGTGACAATCCGGTCGCCGTATGAAGCGTAGTATTATAAGTGAACATTGCGTATCGTAGCCATTCATCCCAATTTCCTTGATCCTCGTCTGTGTAGTTCTTAAGATATTCTGTCGAACTGTTGTCCTCTTCTTTACAGGACGATGAGCATTCGCTCTGCTCTGCCGAGCTTCTTTTCATACGGATTTCTGCGCTATCTCTGCCCCAACCACACAGCTTTGTGCAGGGACGTTCAGAGTCCTTCGCGCTTTCTTCTGGCCCTAGGCTGCCGTTCGGCTCGGAGGTTTCCCTCGCCTTCTCCTGAGCCCTTGTCGTAGCGTAAATACGACATAACGCGTCCGCGTTAGTGTTTCTTTTCCCGGCCTTGTACTCCACGTCGAACTCATGTTTCGATAGTTTAATTCTTCATCTCATGAGTCAGGAGCCCGGGTCCTTTACTCCAAACAGCCAAGTCAGCGACTGATGGTCCGTCACGACCTTGAACCGGGTGCCGTAGATATACGGTCGGAACTGTGCTATCGCCCATACGATGGCGAGTAGCTCCTTTTCGGTCGTGGTTTAGTTGATCTCCGCTTTAGACAGCGTTCTGCTTGCGTAGCAGATTGGCAGGTCTTCTCCGACCTTGCCCTGAGACAAGATTGCGCCGATTGCCTTGTCGGACGCATCTGTTGTCACGATAAAAGGCTTCTCAAAGTCCGGATATTGTAAGATCGGTGCTGATGTCAGTGCCTTTTTCAATTCTTCGAACGCGGCATCTCGGATTGCGGTCCATTCGAACTTCGTATCCTTCCGGATAAGTTCGGTGAGAGGCTTGGCGATTTTCGAGAAATCCGTGATGAACTTCCTGTAGTATCCGGCCAAACCCAAGAAGGACTGAACTCCCTTGACATCTTTTGGTACGGGGAATTCTTTTCCCGCTGCGAGTTTCTCTGGATCCGCTCGCACAGCTTCTGCCGAGATAATATGGCCTAGGTAGTGCGTTTCCCTTCGTAGGAACTGGCACTTATCTGGTTGTATGACCAGTTTGGCTTCCTTTAGGCGCTGGAACACCTCTCTCAGGCGAGCGTTGTGCTCTTTTAGGTTGTTTCCGTACACCACTATGTCGTCTAGGCAGACGTAGCATTTTATTCCTTGGAGTCCTGCTAGTACGGAGTTCATTAACCGTTGGAAGGTAGGGGGAGCATTTTTTAGGCCAAAGGGCATCTCTGCCGAGATAATATGGCCTAGGTAGTGCGTTTCCCTTCGTAGGAACTGGCACTTATCTGGTTGTATGACCAGTTTGGCTTCCTTTAGGCGCTGGAACACCTCTCTCAGGCGAGCGTTGTGCTCTTTTAGGTTGTTTCCGTACACCACTATGTCGTCTAGGCTGTCCCTTGATGAATTCCATCCCCAGCAGTCCGTTTACGGTCAATGGTACCTCGTCTGGTACCACGTAAAACCAGTGTTTCACGTCGACGGCTGGGGTTTCGAGGACAACTTCTGCCTTGCACAAGGGCGTGAATTTCTCACCTCCCACACCCTGCAATTCTATGTCGCTATCTTGGATGACGGTATTCGGCTTCAGGCAGCTTTTTTTGATGATGCTGCACTGCGCTCCGGTGTCGGCCTTCAGTGTCAACACTCCTCCGACTGCGTGAGGCGATGCGATGTCGAAATCACTTGTGGATGCGGTATTTAAAGGCAAGGTTACCTGAAATAGTTGCATCGTTCGCTTCGGATTTCTTTCTTTCCCGGGCGAGATTCTCCTGCCTGTTTCCCGATAAGGAGCGTGTTGAGGCTTAAAGTACCTAAGGTTCGCTGACCGGTACTTTCGCGGCTAGAGGACGTTTGACTAGAATCGGGCGCATTAATTTTTTCATCTCTCGTTGCGTACGTGGTGACGTCTTCTCCAGGGTTTTGCTTTAGGGAATTGAACTCTATTTGTAGGGGGGCCAGCGATTTACGCTGCCCATGCAGAGCCTCTAGTTCGTATTTTAATTTGTCTAAGGCGGTGATAGTTTTGTGCTTCAGCTCCCTGGAGGCTTTCCCACTTAACTTACCGCTGAGCACCAATTCCAGCAAAAGTTCGTGGTCCACTTCGGCAACCCTTCTAAATACGGTTTCGCATGACCTTATGAACCCATCTAATTCGTTTGCGTCGCTTTCATCGAAGGTCTTGATGTTTTTCAATGCTAACCCTATATCTAACCGCTGTGGTCCGACGGTCGAGGGTATGCTTCGCCTTTCTCTTGCGGGTTCCGGCCGCCACCTTAAGCTCGGCCTGTTCTTCAGGTCCCGTTCGGCTTCGAGCCGTTCTAGGCGTCTGGTGAGCGCGCTGATCTGGTCTTGTAGGGCGTTTATGAGTTCGTACTCGTCAAAGGCCGATCCCCTTCGCGAAACTACCCCGAACTGAGCATTTAGGCTACCCGAGATAGCCGCCTGTCAACCCGCGGGTAGGCGCCCTGACGGCGAGAGAGTTTGTAGTGCTCTCCTAGCTCTAAAGCTTATATCTCCGACCGCAACTTCTAATCCGGCTACGGCGTTAATGTTTTCCCTATCCAGAAGTGATTCCAACGAGCCTCCCCTACGTAAGGGGCACGGATTAGTATCGCCCGGCATGTGCTGACTCGCGCGGAGTAAGTCAGGGTTTTACCGCGACTAGCTATTTAGAGATAACTATCGGTGAGAATAGTTCCGACTAATAGTCCTGCAAGGGCCCTTTTCTCCTCACTGTTGAGGTGCGCCAGATCGAGTTCACTTTGTAATCGCTCTATTCATCTGGCGCCTCTTTCCGTGATTATAGCGCTTACGCGCAACGTCTCGGCCTTATCACCTTTATAGGCTTTATAAATTGGTAACCGCCACTTACAGGATGATGCTCCACTCCATGGCGTTGACCCTTCGGGATGACGTTGGTAGCTGTCGTTGATCAACTCGTACTCGTCTTGATCCCGGTAGCGGTGATGTCTCGATCCCGCTGTCAGTCGTGGACGTCCTTCCGGGCGTCGTTGACCCTTGGTGTGGTCTCATGTGTCGGCAACGTTTGCGCGATTTCTCTTTGCAAAGACGCTTACCGCGGAGCGTTTTGCCGTCCGTTCCTCGACGTTTCTTGTCGAGCCTGACCTTGTTTCTGATTGAACTACCGCGTGTTGAATCCTACCAAGCTATTTGTCCCAACGAGTGTGTGTCGGGTTCAGCTCTGGGTTTCGTTTACCGTTTCCGGTT
>NW_014333785.1:12275-22330 GCF_000341935.2 Cephus cinctus | reverse complement strand
GAATACAACAAAACAGAGAAGGTTTATTGAAACAATCAAGAGTGTTGTACAGTAGGTCGACGTACGTCGACATGGAAAATATGGGCACCGTTCGGTCTTCCTATTTCCTGTACCGAGTCTACTCCACGAGACCACCTTATCCATTCGGGTTTTAATTGTAGACTGTCGATTTTCGGATGTGCAGCCATAAGCTGGACATCCGAAAAGTGATGATTGTGCGATTTTTCGATTTCCACATATTGGTTGCCAGGCCGCCTTTAGTTCTGACTTAGCGCATTGCTACACGCGTGAACTACTTGGCCTGGCGTTTCTCAATGGGGTCAGGAGACTCCTAGCACAACGGTGCTATAAAGTGTATGAAAAAGGTGACTAGTAGACTGAAGCAAGATATTCCGTGTGTATTAACAGCCATATAAACTCATCGAGACGTCGGAAATAGTGAGTTGCTTGTGACATCTAAAGAGTAACTCTTGAAGCGACTAACAATAACAAGTGCCGGGACGGCTAGGAACTGGTGACATCTATTAGGATTTATTGACACTCGACAACCGAATGATAACATGGTGTCCAGGTGCAATTTGTGTACGCACATGATTCCCGAAACTGACCTGGTTAAAACAGGTGCAGAGTGCAAACACGTATTTCATCCACGATCTGTAAAACAAGCAATGTCTCTTCAGACGTCAAGAGGAGCAAATAAAGCAATAAAAAAGCATTGTCCGGCCTGCAGCCGGCCTGTCATAGAGCAACAGTCAGTCTTACCTATTGGAGTGCAGACGCTGTTGCAATCGGTGGAAAGAAAGCTAGGGGGTATAGATCAGATGAATGCATCAATAATAGATCTCTCGCGTCGGGTTGATGCACTAACAGTAAGTAATGAAGATCTTAAGAAGGAAACTAAGGAGTTACGCAATGTAGTAGTCTCTATGAAAGCAGCCTGCGAAGATCTAGATAGGAAGACGACTGACAGATTCGATGCGTATGAAAAAAGGCTGAAACAGCTGGAAGCATCTACCTCAGGAGATAGTACGGGGGCATGTTACGCGGCCCAAGAACGGAGGCTGCTGAGACTGGAATCGAGATCAATGGCAACGGACTCAGTTGTTACTGGAGTGCCGGAAGAAGAAGACGAGTCACTAAAGGAAGTGGGGGTCAACATAGCACAGGTATTAGGGGTACGGTTAGAGAAGACTGAGGTACTGCAGGCTGTGCGGATGGGTAAGCAACGAACTAAGAGGGTTCGACCTATTTTATATCAACTGGCCATCCCCGCTAAGTGTGAAGAGATTATTGAGGGAAAAAAGAAAAAACGTGATCTGAGAGGGGCGGACTTTTCATCGAAATGGAATAATGAATTGAAAATCTATATAAACCGTCGCGTTCCGGCAGCGTTAAATAGACTTAGGCAAGAGGAGCTAATGAAGTATAAACATATCCCAGCACGCTCGGTGTGGATTGCAGATGGCGCGGTCTTCATACGAAAAGAAAAAGACTCCATGCCAATTCATATTGGATCTCTCGCGGAACTAGACTCTTTAATAGATTGACCAACACCCCCTATAGCCTCCAAGAAAATCACGAGGGAGAATATTCACACATTAAGAGCTTGTCACTTAAACGCGCAATGGCTACCCGCCCATATAGACGAATTTCGGTCCTTCTTTCTGAACAATCAATCTGATCTGATCGCTATAAGTGAAACCTGGCTGAATGAGAATATTACTGATGTCCAAATAACGCTTCCATTTTACACTGTCTTACGGAATGACCGAACTCATCGTCATGGAGGAGGTGTGGCGCTATATGTACGAGATGGACTAAAATCACGGTTACTAGCTGTATCACCAAGTGCCCAAGGAGATGTCCGACCGGAATATCTATTTGTAGAAGTTTGGGCCAAATCCCAGCCGAAAATACTG
Source organism: Cephus cinctus (assembly GCF_000341935.2). Classification (NCBI taxonomy): domain Eukaryota; kingdom Metazoa; phylum Arthropoda; class Insecta; order Hymenoptera; family Cephidae; genus Cephus; species Cephus cinctus. The sequence continues at coordinate 20,411 of NW_014333785.1, read as the reverse complement.
ATCTCCGTAGCCTACCGACCCTTCAAGGCTGGTTTCCTGGATGACTTCGAATAAGAACTACAAACGCTAACGCCATCTTACAAAACTGTCTTAGTATTCGGGGATTTTAATGCCAACCTGCTTAGTAATAGTTTTGACTCAATGCATGTTAAAATTATATTATATAGCCATTATAACTCCCCGAAAAATACTTAGTATATGTAAATAGTAATCATACTTAGTCTCTCTGGAAAACGTAGCCTAAAATTGAAGTAATTTATAATATTAAGTTTGCCTAAATGTAAAATTGTTGTGGTTATGAGGGGACTCTGTCCTAGAGCCAAATAAATCACTAAATCTCTCTGTCTCTCTCTCTGTCTCTCTCTCTCTCTCTCTCTCTGTCTATCTCTCTGTCTCTTTCTCTGTCTCTCTCTCTCCTGTCTGTCTCTCTCTGTCTCTCTCTCTGTGTCAGCTGTCATGGCGACTAGGAGTTGTGTGCTATTTTTGTGGTCTACTAATATATGTTAAATACGGGTATCACTTTTAATAAAAATTATTGTGAAGTGACTGGTGTGTTGCATACAGAGTGTACAACGAATATATAGTGAAATATTCGTTGCTTGACCTGTTCGCTTCTCGTAACTTATATCTGAAATATTCCTATGCGACCATAGTGACTGTTACTTGGATTCAATTACTTCAACACTAGAATTGAACACTAACTGAGAATTTGAAAGTCTGAAACTTGATGCATCATGATATGCAGTTCTTGTGTGTGAAGTTTAGTGGGTTGCACTTTTATGCAGACTGAATCCTTGTCCCAGTGTATTTCTTGCTTCGTAACCGTTTAACGCCCTGAAAGATAATTTGGTTTATTGTTAATGACTAATGATAGTAATTAGTGACATTGACAGCTTCTTGAAATGTAAATATTGTCTACTCACTTGCTATTGCTCTACCGGCTAATGTGCGCTGCCTTACCGAGTGTCAGTTACGTTGTGTACTAATAAATCGTACAGTCATATCCTTGTTACCGACTGTCCTCACGTATGACTAGGGTAAATTGTTTCGGCTGCAAGCAGTACATGAAAAGTGAGAATGGTCTAAAATGCTTGGGATTTGGCTGGGATGCTTATGGTCACCAAAGGTGTATATTACGCAGTGGGTCGTCCGTGGCTCGCTTCCTCTGTGTCGACTGCAGATTAAAATATCCAGACGGACGGTCTGCTTTGGCTCTCCAACCTTCATTAAACGACGTTCAACAAATTGGATCTTGTAGTGTGTCCTCTGGCGTTGACCAGCATACTAGTATGGAACAGGCTCGCATCTCGTCGTCTCCTGACCTTTCGTCTATCGTAGATGCTTTACGTGGTGTCAGTGAGCAGTTGAAGGACCTTCCAACTATAAAGGAAAAAGTTACAGCACTTGACGGGCTTTATGGTATGGTTATCAGCTACGTCCTTAAATATTTCTAACGCTGTGAACAAGCTCACCAATAAACTGACTACCTTGAACGCTAGATGTCAAACACTTGAGGATCACAATGCTATACTGACGCGAAGGATTGACGAATTAGAGAGCAAAGGAGTTGGAACTTCGTCTTCGCTGACATGTTACGATTGTACATCTTTGGCGAGGCGCGTTGAGTACCTGTCTCAGCAGCTGCATAATACTGAACTTATCATCTCAGGGCTACCGGTCTGTCAGGAGGTACCTATCCTGGAACTTGTTCAGAAAGTGGCTGGTGCTATTGGTCTTGCTATTGCACCAAGTGAGATCATGGATGCCTTTCGACTACCTGCCAAAACGGGTGCTGCTCCTGCGCTCATAGTGCGCTTTGCCTCTACCATTAGGCGGGATGCATGGATAGAGAAGAAGAAGAGGAAGCCGATACTTCTGGTTTCTGACATAATTTCTACACTAGCTACATCCAAAGTCTATATCAACGAAAGACTGTCTGCTGAGAGGCTCAAACTTCTGGCTTTGGTTCGGGCTAGAGTCAAACCACATCCGGAGCTCAAGGCGTGGACTCATCATGGTGCCATCTTCGTGAAGAAAATCGGCTCGTCATCTTCCATCCGCATCGACCATGAAGATGACCTGGTGAAGATCTCATCATGACGGAGACCGGCACAAAATGTCCTTCCAAGCAAATTGGAGTGTAAAGACTTAAAAGTTTGTCATGTTAATGCACAATCGCTTATCTCCCATATTAATGAATTTCGTGACTACCTCTCTGTCAACCACTATCATGTTATCGCTGTGTCTGAATCTTGGCTTAAACCTCACATGCCGGATCATGTAGCCGAAATCCAAGGATACAATCTTTTTAGGTGTGACAGAATAGGTAGAGGAGGTGGCGGCGTGGCTATCTATGTTATCGCGTCATTGGCTGCTTCAATCGTTGCGTTCTCTGAAGGAGAGTATTGTTCTCGGCCAGAGTTTCTGTTTCTAGAAATTAAGTTTCCCGGTACTACAGGAATGCTATTGGGAGCTGTCTATCGACCTCCGAAAGTGGGTTTTCTTAGTGATCTTGAACAAATCTATGCTCGTCTTTCTCATGTTTATTCAAATTTACCCCAAATTTCAGCTCTTAATCTTAAATATTTTTGGAGTTATTTAAAAAAAAAATTATTTTTAGTTTTTTTTTTTAATAGTAATACTGAAAATTAACAAATGATGATTTTTTCTCAAATACTAAGAAGTAAAAGACATAAAAATAAATTTTTTCTATGATTCTCAAATATAAACCCACTTTTCTATAAAACAAATAAAACTAAAATAAATTTTTTTATTGGGCTCCTTCAGCTATGCAATCACCAAATTTTAACAAAAAACGTCTTTTCTACTCCTTTATACCCAGAATTTTTTTCAATTTTTTCGATAAATCGAGCGAAATACAATTTTCATAGTTTGCGTTATCCTTTCCGAGATAAGTCACGCTTACGCTCCTTCTTAATACTTTTTCTGTACTGAATATCTAAATTGATTTGAAATTTATTATTTAACTATTTGAAATGATAGATTGATTAGAGAAAAGCGCTAATCATCTATCGGATTTTATTTATATTATTTTCAGCGGATTGTTTTTCGAGAGAGGCTTTTCATCTATCGGCTGTTGATTACACTATCGGACTGTCCTTGTTGTTTATTTCTAACTAGTGCGTTCTCAATACAGCAGTACTAAGAGATTGGCCAATTTGTACTGTTAAAAGACTCATTGATCGCTGTAAACACGAAATATTATATAAGAGATTTTCATTCGCATTGAAGGTGTAAATCTATTTATGATGAAGTATGTTATATAGTACACATCAGTTAAATATGAAACTTATAAATAATATTAAAAAATAATTTGTTATAATTTGACAGATTTGTGTTGCCAGAAGTAACTGGAAAGATACGTAGTGCTGAGAGTGGTAATGATGCAGATAGTCAGGTACACGTTTTTCAAAATCTCCGCAAATATTTAACTTATAAGATCTTACATTCGTATTAAAATCAAATTCACAATATATGTTATTTAATTAGGTACACAGCATGTCATCTACAAGCGAGGAAGATTCTTGTGATGATGCTGAGAATGAGGATTCGAGGAAACTAAAGGAAAATCGTAATAATTCAAATGATAACCCCGATGAAAATATATTATTTTCTAGTGTCATTTCTTCACAGCGATCCAAAAAAGATCTCATCAAGTGAGTATTTGTAGAACTCGAATGGTGTGTTTAAGTAAATTGTGTAGGACTTGAATAGCAGATTTATACGATCGTTTTAGATATAGTCTCTTCTTTAAAGAACTTGAAAACTTGTACTCTCAACTGTCTCTTACTTGGACAATAACAGAGCAACCAAATGATCAAGACATAAAATATTCGAAAGACGAGAGAAAAATGCACGAAGCAAAATTCAAGCAGTTAAAAGTCATGTCGGAAGAAACGAAACTCATAGAAAACAATGTTAATATAAACAAAAATTACGAAACTGACTTAAAACGAGTTAGTGCAATCTCCACAAATGTTAGCAACGAGCACGCTTATTGTGCTCTTGCCAGCATGGTCAAAAGCGTCATTAATTTTGTTAAAGTAGCATACCCTGATTTAATCGGTGGGGATAGTCTAGGCAAACTTGAACCACTAAATGCCAAAGATAGAAAGGTGTGCAGATCTAAGTTATTAGCTTGTGCAGATAGAGCGTTACGATTTGATAATTTAATGCAAGAAACAGCCTACGATTTGGACGCGTTAACCATGAATAATGTGACTAATGGCAAGATGAAAACTAATGATCAATTGCTATGTAATTGGGATTTGAAGAGAATAGGCAAGCACACCAATGATTCAAAGCAGTTGCATTTCGAATCCAGATTTGAGAGTGGTAATCTGAGGAAAGCAATACAGGTATGCAATACTTACTCAATTTTGGGGATTTTACAGTTTTTTTATTTGCGAACAATACTTTTATTGTAGATAGCGCCAAGAGAATATGATTTAATATTGACACCGGATGTCAATAGCGGTTCCAGGCATCAATGGTTCTACTTTGAAGTGTCTAATATGGAAAAAAATGTCCCGTATACGTTCAACATCATTAATTGTGAGAAAACAAATTCTCAATTTAACTTCGGAATGAAGCCTCTCTTATTCAGCGTGACAGAGGCTCAGCTTGGCAATATTGGCTGGGTGAGAGCAGGCGTTGACATTTGCTACTACAGAAATTATTATCAACAACCGTCCAAGGAAAAGAATTATTTAACGACATCTTTTACTATAACATTTCCTCATTCCTATGACGTCTGTTACCTTGCATATCATTTTCCTTACACTTATACGCAATTGTTGATCAATATATGGAAGTGGTCGAAGAAACAGACATTGGAAGATATTTACTTTAAAGTAGACACCTTATGTAACACCTTGAATGGCAACGAAAATCCACTTGTAACTATCACTTCTCCTGAGTCAAAAGGAAATCTCATAAAAGTAAGCTTTTTACTGGTTGGCATTTTCGACAGCAGGATAACGAAAAATGTTTTTGTTCATTCAGTAAATCTTAATTGCAGAATCGAAAAATTATTTTTCTCACGTCCAGAGTTCATCCTGGCGAGAGTAACGCATCTTGGATGATGCATGGTACCTTAGAAACGTTATTGGGCAGTTCCACATATGCAAGGAGTCTCCGTGACGATTACGTTTTCAAAGTGATTCCAATGCTGAATATTGAAGGGGTTATCAATGGCTGGTGAGTATTATATTTTGTAAACCATATTTAAAATGCCTACTATGGTCTTTAAAAAGGAAATTTGAGTAGTGTTGAATATATTGTTACGATCGCTCCCTGAAACACGTGGAATATAGTTATGTTTTACGTTTAATATGAGAAAGGAACGATTGAGAGTTATGAAGATTCAGTGAATGTTGATTTAGAAAAGGTAGTTAGGATGGTCGGTTGGTCAGATTTGCCGGTATTAAACGGTACGTCCACGCGTTAGGTCGGCCCTGTTTTTGACTGATTATTTCTTGCTACCACATGCCACTTGTATAGTATTACTACAAGACGGGTGCGCTATCCGACTAAGCTGCTTGATTTAAATCTAATTTAAGACATTCGGTTTCTAATGATTGCCTAAAATCGTTAGTATGTCCACGTGATATGTTACTTGTTCCAGAAGATAAAGAATCGGAAGGAATAGGAAATAGGTTCCAGGGAATTTCCCGATCGGTATCAGGAGGTTTGTTCCCTGAGTCTGATATGGTATCCTGATTTATGGAACGAGAATGAAATTTAACTGAACGAACTGATTGTTTCTTTGCTAGGGTACTCTTGATCCGTTTTATGTAAGTTAAATATTCTGAATAAGAATGAATTTTTGTGTGTACCTGATTATGTGTAAATGTACTCATAGGCCTACGCCAATGATTCCCAAGGAATTCAACTGTTCCTTATTTTATGATTTCTGTGGAAGTAGGACCGGTTCAGTGAGATGGCTTGGATGGGCCCTTAGTTCAGATGAGATTATAGCAGGGTTTTGTAAATGATTGTAGTGATGATGTTTCACAAAACTCATAGAATAGAGTCGCCAGGTATGCTTCACTTGTTTAAACTGATTCGAATGATTATTCTTAGACTTGACTTTGATATTTAACTTCTGTATATAAGAACTCCGAAGAACTAAATTGAAGATGAAAAGACTACGAATCTTTAGAACTCTAGACTTCGACTTCGACTTCTCCTTATACTTTGAACTTGTCTTACAAGAACTCCATATACAGAACAACTTCTATCGTCTCTCCAACCCTATTTAACAACTTCGTTTCTTATCTCTTCCATTACTTCTTCTGAATTTGATTGGTCTTTGATTCCGTTTCTTATTGATTAGTTAACAAACCAGAACACTAACAATTATCTGTCTGTTGCTGCATACCTGAGTCTTCCAATTCTGTACCTGAAACCTCGCGAGTACTGCTGGTTTCGAGGAGTTTCAGGTCTATCTTTTATTTAAAGATATAATAAAGAATTAGTATGACAGATTCTTTATGAACATAATGCCTGATAGATAATAATAAGCGTAACATTTTCCGGTCGTATAAAAGATAACATAATTCATAATTGAGGATTCCAACAATATGTATAAGCGAAATATAAAACAAAGCAAAAATGTAAATTAATAAGTATAAATCATAGGAATTAATTATATTAGACGATTGGTCGACTTATATACTTGTTTAATAGCGTCGGTAAAGATAATGCATATGTAGTGTGTATAGTATATGTATGGGTTGGGGTATAGCAATATATGTGGGTTGGCCATGGGTATAAGTGGCTGTGTATATGTATAGGTGGGCGAATTTCGTATACAAGAAGGCTGAGACGTTCAGACGTAACAATATGTATTGTAACGCATTTCCTGGCCTACGTCCTATCTACGAATCCAACGTGGCGTTCCGCGGATCCCTTGGGCGCCAGGTGCATCCTTGCACCAGTCCGACTCGTCGGGCCTTTAATTTCTCATCCGCGGAACGTCAACTCCGGGAGTCTTCTCGACCGGATCTTTCCGGTAGCTCCTAATCCTACATGGTAGAGGGGAACGTGAGGGCGGCGAGTATCTACAGGAATCAGCCGGCTCCTTTGGCAATAACTAACACGGTGGGATTTAATTCCAACAATGGCCCTTTATTTTGCCTAGGTAAACGAGTACAGTCGGGTGATGTATACGAGCGCGGCTCGATACAATTCTAATACACAACGCGGTCGCAGAGGTCATCTCTGTTGACGGTGGACGGTTCGAATCTGCAACCGCCAGGACACGTGGCGAGGCTCGCAGCCCCCCACTCCTCGTGCCAAGATGCACCGGCGGATTCGCTTCATTCCCGGTTGCATGGCTTCGGGGCGGTTGCCTAAACTGCACTTACCGATTCTTCCGATGCACCGTACCTTTCTTCCTCGCCTCGCGGGTGGTGGTGGTTGGCAATTTTCCTCCTCGTCGGCCGTCTTCTCCCTCTGTCACTCTGAGTTCCGTAGGAGCGCCGACGTCGTCGATTGATCCAATTTTCCATATCCCGTCCGGGGAAAAGCCATGTTGCCCAACAGGTCCTGCAAATCTCACATACTCTCACCACACTCAAACCAGAAAAATCGCGATACCTTATCCGCCAATTTTCGATATTCCCGTTCCGCGGTTCACAACGAAGTGGCCTCCCTTCCGGCCCCCGGTTCGAGGATTCCCGAAGAATCCCGGGTTCACCCGAACTCGTGCGTTTATTCTCGCCTCGGTCCGCTCTTCGCGTTTCGGCTCTCACAGCCCGTCAGTCTTCGGGTGGCGCCGATCTTACCCGAGCCCGCCCGATTTTTGGACTCGGTGGTGCCGGTTTCTCTCCCCGGCTTCCCCTTGCCAGGAACCTCCGTCGTCGTAGGCATTCTCTTGGCGGCTTTCGTCGGCGCCATGGCTCTCCGTGCCCCTACGCTTTTATGTAACGTGGACGGCCGTCCCACGGACGCCACGTTACAGTATATGAACAAAATCTTCGCATTATTAAATATAATTGGTGGAATTGTTAATTATGTCAGAAATAATCAACTGCATCTTATGCCGAAGACGGAATATTCCGTGCAGAAAACGTCCTTGGGCGCATCCATGGCGCTATCCCCCCCCCCCCC
>NW_014333785.1:1267-12027 GCF_000341935.2 Cephus cinctus | reverse complement strand
CCCCCCCCTTGTAAAAATGTACAACAGGGCCACAGCTGGGTTAGTACTGGTGCCAATATTGTCAAAGCTGGCATATCATAAGCACCTAAGCTGGTAAATCTTTCGCTGAACATCAAAATGATAACATGAGACTAGGCGTTAGAAGCCAGCAACAGGACAATACTGATTCTAAGCATTGGCCCAATAATGACCTCCAACGTGGCCCCAGTATAAATCTTGAGCATCGGTTCCATATCCAGCTTCATCGTTTGCCGAGTACCGTCTCTAGCATTAGATTAGTGTGAATAATAAGCATTTCTTCGTCCGATCGTGAGTATAGACTCAAAAATAATTTTTCATACTAACCCAATAGCATTGGGTAATGCGTGCCACAAATGTGGCATTATGTGGTGGATGTGGTATTATGACCACATTTGTGGTCAAATACACCAATTAATGTAATAAACTTATTCTTCATTTTTGTTATACAATGGATCTGTAAGATTATTGCATCTTATTAATTCCATGATATTGTGTATAGTTATCAACTTATTGTTCACACCGCGGAAAAAGGTTGATAAATTATCGGATTGCAGGTTCAGTTTGAAAACCATTCATTTTCATTTAAATAAAATATATAGTAAAACATGTTATGTTTCATATATTGATCATAGTTGATCAATCTTTTTTTTTTTACCGATATCGCGGTCACTCACCCGCCAAGCAGCGACTAATTTTGGAAACTATATCCGCTTTCTTTAAATCCTCGAAGTTTTAAAGTAAAATATCTGAAATATTTCGATTTATTGAACAAATTTTCTGCAAAAGAGTAACATCTTTATGATAAAATAGTTTAAATATTAGAGGACAGTGACCAAATATGGAATACCATTTTGTTTTTGTGGGATAAAAAAACACTATCATGAATTAAAGGCTATTAATTATAAACACAGTCAGTCATACATTTTGGCTTATCTTAGTCATAGTCTTGTGTTTTAATATTAATCAACATATTTTTTAAATTGACAAAAATTTGTTGGCACCGACAAAACAAAACACTTGCTATCTCTACCGCGCTCGTTCGACTGCCGAGATAAAATGAATGCGACACTAAAGTAAGTAAGTGAGATAGAAGATGGTTGCGTGTTTCGTCTTGAACTAATTGTTTAAAAGAAACAGTGGTATTCCATATTATGGATACTATTCCATATTTGGTCACTTTTCTTTATTATCTATCTCCATTATGTAACTGTACGCACGTTAAAGTGCACTCCAGTTAGACTTATCCGCCAAGAAAACTCTTACGTGTAAAAAACTACGCCAAGTAGAGGATTGCTGTGAATTCCTCTAAAAAAAAAGTATTGAAATCATATTGTTAAGGCCAAGTACATAAGTCACCACATGCTTGCCTATTATATGATGTAGCACTGGTCCATCATTTTAATTGTATTTTCAAAATTTCTTATAACGTTTTCGCTACTCTTTTGTATTACTACTGTTTCTTATAACTAATTATCATTTAATGGTCAGTTAATAATTAATAAAACGTTAGGAGATTCATTATCGAGTACTACTTTGCGGGTTCATGCCTAAAGTCAGTTCTGCACAGTTTTGGTAGGAAATAGGTAGGGAATACACAGCAATCTTGTATTTGGCAAGATTTTTACAAAGAAGTGTTTTTGTGGGGTTATCACAAGTTTTTGTTCTTCAAGTTATATTCAATAAATTCTAGGCACACAATATCCGTATGTGAAATAAAAGTATATTCGTTGATATCGCACATCTTTCACGATTTGCCCTTCGTCCTTCATTATTTTCGAAAATATTATGTCAGCTGATATTATATGTATATGATTCTTCTATTGTGATGAATAGTTCTACTGCGAAAATCGCTTCATATTTCGAGATAGAGGAAAAGATATTTCTTAATAGGTCATCACATATTTCAATATAAATAGATATAATTCTAAAAGACCTCCACCAAGTAGACCATTCATATATTTAATTTTGAGGCCATAGTGACCGTAGATTCCAAATTTCAGGAACAGTTGATGTTTTTTCTGTACCTTTCGTTCGGAAAAAAATGAGTAAGCAGCATAATAACACTGAAAAATAAGCGACTAATATTCTATGAAAAATCTTTGAAAGATTCACGTTTCACAGTGGTACAAATTTATTGTCTTGGATGCGCTTACTTCATTCACTCGCTAAACTAGATGCAAGGAACTATGGAGTGGAACAGCGGGACACCTATCGGCATAAATCGAGCTCAAACTCTGTCACGATTTTAATATGCGTTATCCTCTCGGATTTAAATCACGCTTACTGTATTATTACTCACGTTCGGTGTACTGGTAGAATGTTGAATTTTAGAATTACAATTAGATTTGATATGTATTATTTAACTAATTAAAATGTTAGGTTGATAAGCGGGAAGCGTTAATCATCTATCGGATTTTATTTATATTATTTTCCACGGATTGACTTTTGGGAGATGTTTTTCATCTATCGGCTATTGTTGACACTACCCGTCCGTCCTTATTATTTGTTTGTAACGAGTGCCCTCTCAGTACAGGAGTACTGCGAGGTTGATAGATTTGTTACGTTACAATAGATATAAGAAACTACAAAGAGGAAGAGCGAAACAACCTGGAACTCGTTGTCTGATTCCTCGACACGAGAAACTACGAAAAGAAACTCTTAGATAACCTGAAACTTTTCGTCTAATATGAAAATATAAGAAACTATGACCTGGAAGGACATGACACGCTGGAACTCCTCGTTCGATACTTACGATTAGATATTTATAAGAAACCACGGAAAGGTTGGTTCTGATTTCGTGAGGGTTAAAGGCTTGATTAGTACTTTTATACTGTTGTGAAAGCAGATTTATATTATTTGAAAATTCGATATGAAAGGTAATTTGACGACAAAATATGTTTGTTTGTCCCCTTGTGTGTCTGTGAGTGGCCAGCGCTATCCGCTGGCTAAAAAGGTAAAAAATACAAAGCAGTCAGCGCCTTCCGTCGTGACCGAGTCTCTTGATAGGAATAACTTCAGTATTACACTAGCAGTCGTAATCAGTGAACGTGGATCGGCGTTCTGTGAATACAGAATTGACAAAATCGTTAATTTGTTTGAAATAGTAAGTATGTCTTTTTTAATAAAATTATCTCTCTAAATGAATAATAAACAACTGAGAATAGTTTAAAGATGAATAGTTAGATGCAGAGGTGAATAATGTGGACGAATAGGCTGTATCCAACTCCGAATAGGATGTAGATTGTTTGAACGACCTTGACTTCAACATGCAAGAACGTGAGCAATAGGATGTGGGTATAGACGAGACGGATATGCAGTAGGAGACATTAGCACCATCGACGAAAAAGATGGAACAAGTAAGCAGGACAAGTTCCTGTATTCAAACCCCATTTCTGCGACAAGTAGCAATGAACCGTACGAAATCGCTAACCATGCAAATATCGATCATACGAACTTAGCAAATTCCATTTTGATTGTGCATTAAAGGCATTATTGAACGGCCCAAAGAATATTCCCGCAATTTATTATCATTGAACAAACTAGAATGACAAAAATTGTGCTAGATGTCCATTGTACATAAGCTGAAAAACGCAGTATCAATGTTTGAATAATAAAAAGACTATATGTTCTGAACACACATTGAAGTTGTCCTGCGGCTGCGCTCTTACTAAATAGCAGATCCATGTGTATATTCTTATGTTTTGTAACGTAATTTTTCTTTAACTTGACCCGACACCGATAACAAGACATACGGGAACGACTATCTTCGAGAACCAACCTACGTTACCTTCGGCCGTCCACCCGTCGTTCGTGCATCCGCAAGCTAGGCGGGCGCCAGTCAATTCTTTTTTCACCGGGAACTGACGAGCCGGTATAAACTGGGAGTTGGGATGGAACAGGCCCAACTCCACCAAGAACGAGAGCTCTGACGGAACCTATCAGAAGAGGCGATAGCTTAACGGATCCTGTCGATTTTTGGGGACGCGTAAAATCGAGAAACGCAACCGTAGGTGCTGATCTTTGGGGTCGCGTAAAATCAGCAAACGCAACTGGATACACGAACGGGACACCTCCGTAACACTCACAGGAATTCATAGAATTCCTGGATATTGCGAGAACAACGCGAGAACTGTACTAAGCGAGAACTTGCTATACCGTAGCGAAACACGGCAAGAAAAACTAGCAACAGATAGCACGGGAGCACGAGCCAGCCCGTGGCACCTCGGTCGGTGCCCCGAGACAGACTGCTTTGACAATAGCCAAATTCGAGAACTAATCATTCTGATTGGTCGAGAGCCTTATAGCCGATAACTCTTCTATCTCCTTCGAGTCGTCCCTTTAAACCAAATCGAGAGCGTTCCTTAGCGAATCGGTACATAATCTTTGGAGATCCTCCACGGCCGCTTCCCCAGGGCATCGGGCGACAGCTGGGCACTACATCCTTAACTCGGGCAGGAGGTTCCTCCCCTGCCCTTAACCATATCGCAACTTCCTCCGCCCGCTCTACAGCCCTTTGCCCATCTCCAGCGGGGCGCCGGTATCTCACCTGGGCTTCTGCCGGTCCGTGGAGACGTCTCCGTCGGGTACTCTCCTCTGCCGGGCAACTCGGTACGTCGAGACTATATCCCCACGGCAGATTCGAGCACCTCGACCTCAACAAAACACTGACACAATCTTACGAGAGCCTTGACATAACTGTACGAATCAATCCGAGAGCGTAGCTTCTGAGCAGGGTGGCGACCCGAAGAGAACCAGAAATCGAGAACGTTATCTATATCGGTAACCGGAGCCGCCTTGGGACCGTGAAATCACGTCGATCGAAAAATCACGTCACAGTTTGTATTTCTTATATCTTATAAAACTTTTTTTTTGTAATAAATATTGTACAGCAGAATATTTACTGATGCTTATTTTATCGTTCCATACTCTGGTATTCCTTTTTCGATCTTACTCATTGTTTATTAAAGAATTATTTAACAATTTATTGTAGAAAATTAATTTGTTTTAATGTTCCTGAGACTTTGGAGTTTCGGTTTCACTATAGTTCATCTAAACAATTTTTATTTATAATTAATTTTCATAGCTATTTCGGTTGCTTTCCGCGTATCAAGAAAATTGTGTTTTTACCAAAATCGTTCAACTTCCCTTGTTCAAGGAATTCACCTTTTTAAAGCGAATTTTCATTTTTTAGCAATTCCAAATACCCTTTTGAAGAATCGGAAATTCATTTCTTGTTTTAATAAAAAAATTAATCTTTTCCGGAGAAAACTGATTTTTACATGTTTTGTGTGACACCGTTTTTTATAAGCGTTAGAACTTTTGAACAAATTATTTTTGATATTGAACTATAGCTAATTCTTGTTAGCCAGAGTCTGGCATTTTGATATAACTATGATTCAACCCAAAAATACACCTTTGTTAAAAAATGATAAAGCAAAGAAAATCTTAGGTCGATAGACCATGTGTAACCTAAGACAATAAAGATAGCTGTGACGAGCTGGAGTTAATAATATTGATGCTGGATTGGGATGCAATATTTTGAATGAATAATGTGAAATTTTCGTCTGCGTCTCAACAGAATGTATTTGTGATGGGTCACTTTCCTAAGAGTTTAAACATAAAATTTTAGTCATCGATATAGAGTCAGATCTATGTATTTTTTACTCTTTACAACCACATATTATCAATCTGCAGTATTTTCAAAATCAAGTACTTTCAATTGATTTTTTTTGCTACTTTCAACTTCGTTTCTCCCAATTTTCAGTCATCAACTAATCCCATTTTACTCTACTCCATCAATCGTAGTTATAACCAGTGCAGATAAATACGGCATGGTTGAATATTAACAAGTGACGTTGAAGACTCACGTCGCTAACTTCATTCATAAGTAAGACTGGTCGAACACGGCGAATGGGGAGTAACTAAGTAAAAAGTTGGAGCGACAAAGAAATTATTAAATAATGAGGTTAACCAGTCGCAACCAGTTCAAAATACATCAGTTTGATTGTACCATATATGAAAGGGTAATATAGTAAGTAAAATTGCATGAATCTATATAGCAATACTTTTATTGATGTTCAGTCATACAAAATACTCATTCACATTGATATTGATCAATCAATAAAAGGAAACTTAGTAGCTAAACGTTTGGCTTAAAAACGAACTGGATATCAGTATACGTTTGGATGACAGAAACATTGTGTACACTCAAATTTTGAGTGTTTGTTATATAGTTTTAGTCAATATTTCGTCTTGCACACGTATTATTGTGATTATGATTATTAGTTATATCATAAATGTGGCACAAGTGGACCCCCAGTCCTACGCCAAACAGCTATTTTCAAATTTTTTCACTGTAGAATCTGTAAGCGATTTGATTGTAATGCCTGCGATCCCATGATGTACTTTCCATGACATAACGTCTATACATGAACATGGGGTATGTGAGATAGCGACTACTTAATATGGATTGACGTATTAAGTAGTTCATTTAAATAATACATAATACATTAAAATAATTCACGAGAATAATCTGCGTATTGTAATACAAATAATTCGTGAAGCATAAGAGGTAAATATTCCCGCTTGATATCAAGACGACGGGTTAGAATGTCTTCTTAAAATAATAATGGTGTTCACATTTACTAGAAGTAAACAAAATTCATTAATCAATGTCAAATAATTGCCATTAAGGCCTATTCTACTTTTGAACTTTAAAAAAAATTCGATTTTTTTTGATAATATTTCTATAATACATATTTTTAAAAACTCAAGTAAAATTTCATCGAGAAATTCTTAATATATCGGCCTTTAGAGAGGAAAAACCCAGTCGGCATAAGTTGAGAGTAAGTGTATTTTTAACAAGTTTTAAGTTGATATCAAACTTTAAATCGATTTATCTCAAAACTAATTTTTTTTTCACCTGGCGCAGGTGATATTGAAAAAAATACTCGTCTGATCTGTTTAAGATTTTAATACACTATTCTACACATCATTGGCTATCGTCCCTACCAAAATTAGAATAAAAAGAAAAAAATACATATTTTTGTTTAACAAATAAGATTAAAAAACCCGCGTTTTTGATCGGTTTTTTTAAACTCGAGTAATTTTGAAATTTTTTTGTTTAGTATTAATTCTGGTACCAGCCATAGCGGTAGTCTTATTAATTAAGAATAATTTTGATTTTTGTGTTTCACATGTAGTAACGTCAGTAGGAACGATTTTTTTCAAGGACCTCCGCGCAACGCCAACTATTTTATGTTTAATTTTCTAAACTTTTAATTTACAAAATTTGTTTCCTGTTTAAAGAATGTGTTTTCGAATAAAAAAATTGAACCGATAGCACTTGTCTTTCTACTAAAAAAAATTCTAAAAATCATTAATTTTTTTGACCGAAAAAGTAGAATAGGGCCTTAATAAATCATGAAGATAAAACAATTATAATTGATAGACAACCCGATAATAGAAATAATATCACATATTTCCCAGCATATTCATTAGCGTTATTGAATGGTGGACTGTACGTATTGAGCGAGCACTCTTGTTATGGAAAATAACATTAATGACATTGAAAATGTTCAAATAATTAGCTTACTTGGACGGAGGGTCTAATACTTTACCGTTAGTGCGTACCTTAATATTGTACCTGTAGGCCGGTTCCGCTTCTGGGAGAATCGTACTCGCATCATCATCTTGTTCCTTGATAGGATAGCCGAGGTCACCTTCGTCATTTACGTAATCTTGAACAGTGTCGTATGGGCCAATTGTGTGAGCTTCATCAAGGGTATTATTGGGTAACTCAGTTTCCGCGTTGTTATCATAATCGGGAGCCGGGATATTACGCAATTCCGCCGTTCGTATATCGCTACGAGGGATCGAGTGGATCTCGTGTGTCTGAAAGTCTTTGAATACTGTGTCACGTTCATCTGTGGGTGAACCATCTGTGAAGAGTGTAGCAATATCCGGGATGTATTCCGGCGGAGTGTCTTTCTTCTCCACAAATGAACTTTCTTGATTGTCAATCACGGGATTTTCGGTTTTCGCTTCAGAAGAGGGAGCGGCCATGGCCAGCCTTTTAAGGATGGGATCTTTCATAATCTTTGCCGGAGACTTTTCTGAGGTCAATTTTTCATTGTCGCGTGTGGTATCCGTGTTTTCTTCCTCAGCTGGCTTGGCCGTGGTTATTATATAAGGCCTACGATTTCTATAATAAAACGATGATATTTGTAAGAAAATATTTTTATTCCTTTAATATTCTAGAAAAAGCGATTAATTGCGTCTTTTGAATCATTACTCGCATATCAGATTATTAGCAATTTAAAATAAGGAGTTGCTACCGCGTACCATTAATAATTACAGTTGGAACTATCAATGAATCGGGTTAATTTTAATAGTAACAACATTTCTTTTATCAAGTGCCCAAGCTTTCTTTTTTGAGATTATTAAAGTATTTAATTTTTGTCCTTGAGAGTGTATGTACAGCAAGGCTGATGTTTTAATACTGGTGTCATCAATTCCATAATTTCTTGTTGTTATGTTTTTTGCTTATTAAAAATTTAAATAGCAGCTTCTTGGACTTTCAATAAATATCTCACCTCTTACCCCTGTGTCGCGGAAACTGGAATACTGCCATAGTTGTAATAGTAGCATCGCGTCTGCTCGCAAATAAAATCCTTGATGAGGGTACAATCCTGTCCCTCCCATGATAAAGTCGGAGCGATCATTGCTACACAGCCATCTGCGCTACCGCTATCCCCACTGAAATATTATAACAAAAATAGGTTTTTTGGAAAAAAAAAGAATACTCTTCAAGATTGTTCAAAGGATGTGATATTGTAATCCTACCTTTCACGGGCTACCCTTTGTGGTTCGGTACCTGGTGGCACGTCTACGGGTCTGTTGCCAGGTCGCTTGAGCATATAGTCAAAAGTAGCATTGAATGGCAAACCCGTGCTCATCCACAGGAACATATCAGTACCGAGCTTATTACCAGACGTCCAGAAATCATATTTAGTGTAACCAGCATTTTTTAGATATTGGGTCATCGTGTCAGCTTTTTCTTTTGTTTCGAAAGAAGCTAACTGAAGACCCAGTGAGCGACAATATTGGTAAGCTAAGAAATAGTTCAATTCCGGACTGTATGGATTCATTCTCGATACGAAATACTGCACCCCATCAAGTTGAATGGTCGTTATTCTTTGTGCTGCAAAAAAAAAGCATTGTTTAGCGTTTTCTAAACCCTCACCTATTACTGATATATCATATTATGTGAAAATTAATTTAGATTTCTAGAAATATCATATTAGATGCGTGATATATTGCTTAATAATAATTCAGTTCATGAAATATGATAATATTCAGTGGCAATTGCCATATGCATTCTCGCTGAAATGTTCGAGCTCTAATAATGACTTACTCTAATAATTTAAAAACATTTTTTAAAAAAATTATTCTGAAAAAGAGTTGACATATTTTTCATTTGAGCCTACGATTAATATTTTCGACAGTACTATTTATGTAAAAATTTGAAATTTCCAATATATTCACTTTCTAAAATTCCGAATCACCTTGAAAATGTTTAATTCTATCAAAAAATTAACCTAATGAAATTTTTCAGTTTGAAATTAATGATATGATGTATATTAAAAAAAAGTTTTTCATAGTTTAAAATATTATTATACGATGTTAAGAAGAAAAATTTGTTTTTCGTAAAGTTTGATATTTTTAAAAATAAGAAAAACATTCATGAAAATTCTGTTATGGAAATAAAATATATTGTTATAGAAAATGCTACTGTTACCGCACTTTGTCGTTAGTGCGTATGTACAGGGTGTTTCCTAAGCCCCGGACAAGAGACATACCGTTAGATCGAGCGTGAAAAAATAAAAATATTGGCGTTAACAAAAATCAAAAATTTTAATTAGTTTATTAATTATTAAAGATTAAAGTAAGCCAATCATAAGCGCGTGAAAACTGGTAACTCCTCCTCAGTCTCCTCCCATTGGGGACAGACAATCATTCATTTCCCCGCAAAAAACATTTTGCATTATTCTTTTGTATATTTACGTTACTATATTTACGTATCCATCGGTCACTGTTTTTGTGGGGAACTAAATGATTGGATGTCCCTAATGGGCGGAGACTGAGGAGGAGTTACCAGTTTTCACGCGTTTATGATTGGCTTAGTTTAATCTTTAATAATTAATAAACTAATTAAAATTTTTGATTTTTGTTAACGCCAATATTTTTATTTTTTCACGCCGGATCTAACGGTATGTCTCTTGTCCGAGGCTTAGGAAACACACTGTATATATGAGCAATAGTTTATATCTCGTCGAGAAATATACCGCTGAAATATTTAATTTTAAAATGAAACTTGTGACGTAAGCCGTCAATCGGCGTCGCCTACAAATAATCCGTGGCTGCTCCCAACGTGCTAAAATCGAAGAAAAGAGCCGAAAATCTAATTGTTGGGCGTCAGGTGCGGCTTCCCCGCACCACCATCCCTCACCATGGCCGTTTTTTACATTTCCCGACGGCTCAGCCTCAGCGCACTGAAAACGGTAGAAGGGAATATGGGGGCGACGAGAGAGAATTTCAGAGTCAGCGGATAGGCGCGCAAAATGATTAAACAGCGAGTAGGATACCGTTTCGTTTATTACCATTAAATAAACGGCGGATTTTACAATACAAATTCCGTCGCCATTGGCGTAGCCAGCATTTTTTTCTGGGGGGGGGGG
>NW_014333785.1:0-1169 GCF_000341935.2 Cephus cinctus | reverse complement strand
TTTTTTGGGGGGGGGGGGGGGGCTAGGAGGGGCTAATTTGACAAAAAAAACTGGTTTTGTTTACAATCATGTTTTTATTAACATTAATATCAAACTTTGGTAATACGTTAAAAAATAATCAATTAATTTTTCTCCGTCCTTTAATCTAGTTACCAGTCTTTGAACTTTACTTTTAGACGGTACTCAATTAAATACCAAGTGGAAAATATTTGTCATAAGAAGTTGAAGATATGAGGTGTGTTTATGACCCAAGGGGTTGCAGCCCTTATTTTATATTTTGAAAAAACTATATTTTTTATGCTTTTTTTCTGCATAAAAACCGGGGTATGGGCTCAAAAAAATAAAGAAAAGCGTTTCCGTTAACTCCATCAAATATTTCAGTTGGGGTGTTTCAGGATTTTTCAAAGGGATAAAAACCACCCCTAAATTTTACCCCCGAAAATTGTTTTTTATCATATGTCAGATTCTAATTGATATTTTTTAATAAAACCAAGTGGAAAATATTTGTCATAAGAAGTCGAAGATATGAGGTGTGTTTATGACCCAAGGGGTTGCAGCCCTTATTTTATATTTTGAAAAAACTATATTTTTTATGCTTTTTTTCTGCATAAAAACCGGGGTATGGGCTCAAAAAAATAAAGAAAAGCGTTTCCGTTAACTCCATCAAATATTTCAGTTGGGGTGTTTCAGGATTTTTCAAAGGGATAAAAACCACCCCTAAATTTTACCCCCGAAAATTGTTTTTTATCATATGTCAGATTCTAATTGATATTTTTTAATAAAACCAAGTGGAAAATATTTGTCATAAGAAGTCGAAGATATGAGGTGTGTTTATGACCCAAGGGATTGCAACCCTTATTTTATATTTGGGGTGGGGTCGGGTTGGGGGGGTTTCCTTGTTAGTTTTCTATTTTTTTTTTTGCAAATCGGCTCAACACTTTTCGGCTGAAATTTTTTTTTAACAATGTCATTCTCTATGTTGAGTAGTGACATGTGAGAGAATCGTTCTTGAAGCATTGTGCTTCTAAGCCACGTTTTTATTCGCCTCATGGCAGAAAAACTTCTCTCGCAGCCGGCGCAACTCACTGGGAGTACTATTGCTGCTTGGAAAAGTTTATATAAGTTAGGGCAGTACTCTTTTTTAATATGCTTTCTCAAATTTTCAGCAT
>NW_014333784.1:8629-9024 GCF_000341935.2 Cephus cinctus | reverse complement strand
GCGATAAGGTGTACTGTAGAGTCTGCAAGAGCGTTAACAAATTAGGCCAAAAGTGTTACGACAGACCGGTAAAAAAGGCGCCCGTGGAAAAAAAAATTCTATTCATTTTTTACGATTTTGAAACACAGCAGATACAGAAGCTGCCCGGTGACGACACGGTACGCATCCACACGCCAAACTTGTGTGTCGTTCAGCAAATGTGCACAGCATGCATAAACGATACAGATCTCGCGGGGGTATGTCCGTCTTGCGGTGTACGCGAGTACGTCTTCGAAGAGGGTTCCGTAAGCCAGTTTGTAGATTACGCATGCGATCTTAAAAGAAAATCGTTTCATAGAGTGATCTGTGTGGCGCATAACGCCAAGGGTTTCGACGCGCAGTTTATACTGAAGCAT
>NW_014333784.1:0-6775 GCF_000341935.2 Cephus cinctus | reverse complement strand
ACGCCCGATAACTGCCGCTTTCGCACGTGCGTGTTTCCTTCGGATCCGTTCCACTACGTTTACGTACCGCGAAAGGGTATAAAGGGTGGGTACACCGATCGAGACGTACCAGTCATTCGGTTGTAATGGTATCCAGCGCACGCTGCTCTATAGGGCGGAAGCACGCCGCAGTGTTAAAGGCTATTTGCCACCTGGATAGCAAACAACGCAGCGCTATGTTACGAGCGGCCGACTCACGGCTCGTCAGCTGTATATGCGAATGCGCTCTGAATATTCTTCGCGGTAACGTACCTCTCAAACCTACTCAGAAACGTCGCTTACGAAAACACGCGCCGCTGCTGAGACGTTTATCCAGACCGGGTTCGGCAGTCAAAACTAGAAAACGCCTTGTCGTTCAGAGCGTTGGTTTTCTACCTCTTCTGCTGGCACCCATACTGGGCACCGTCATATCAAAACTCATAGGGGGAGGTGGATAGGATAGGTGGTGGATCGCCACGCAGTGAAAGAAAGAGAGAGCGAGATACATCTGGCGGGACAGGTGTTTCCTGAAAATCCGCGCTTCGTACAGGAAGTCTACCGCGATGCAACTGCCGAACCGCACGGCTATTTACTACTCGATTTGAAGCAATCCACGCCCGATAACTGCCGCTTTCGCACGTGCGTGTTTCCTTCGGATCCGTTCCACTACGTTTACGTACCGCGAAAGGGTATAAAGGGTGGGTACACCGATCGAGACGTACCAGTCATTCGGTTGTAATGGTATCCAGCGCACGCTGCTCTATAGGGCGGAAGCACGCCGCAGTGTTAAAGGCTATTTGCCACCTGGATAGCAAACAACGCAGCGCTTTGTTACGAGCGGCCGACTCACGGCTCGTCAACTGTATATGCGAATGCGCTCTGAATATTCTTCGCGGCAACGTACCTCTCAAACCTACTCAGAAACGTCGCTTACGAAAACACGCACCGCTGCTGAGACGTTTATCCAGACCGGGTTCAGCAGTCAAAACTAGAAAACGCCTTGTCGTTCAGAGCGGTGGTTTTCTACCTCTTCTGCTGGCACCCATACTGGGCACCGTCATATCAAAACTCATAGGGGGAGGTTAGGTTAGGGTATACGCCGCGCAGAGAGAGAA
Source organism: Cephus cinctus (assembly GCF_000341935.2). Lineage (NCBI taxonomy): Eukaryota > Metazoa > Arthropoda > Insecta > Hymenoptera > Cephidae > Cephus > Cephus cinctus. Next base: position 5,642 of record NW_014333784.1, on the reverse strand, counting down.
AGAGAGAGAGAGCGCGAGATGGAGCACGCGAAAAAGATGGTTCTCATCCCTCATGAGAGTGTGAATACCGTGCACCAGCAGTACCGCCGTGCAGCGCCTCATGCGCACCATCACTGTCAGGAGGGCATTGACACCGTTAACACCGTGCAAACCCCTGGGACCCCCTTAAGCAGATTAGACGCATCGATGAAGGAGATCCTACACTCGCCGAATTTCATTGACGAGCGTGAAAAGTGGAAGATGTACAATCAGGTGCTGCAGCGTTATCTAACTTTATCGAGGATCTGCGAAATAACGTCGACGAGGATAGGTGAAGATGTACAATCAGGTGCTGCAGCGTTATCTGCACTTTATCGAGGACCTGCGAAATAACGTCGACGAGGATAGGCGCGCCGATGGCGATAACAAGAAAAAAAATAACAATTCTGCGGAGGATAACGCCAGGAGCCCGACCGACGATGGCGACGACGACATCATTGCTAGCGTACCCCAAAAGTACAGAGCTAAGGCTAAGCTCTTACTAGGAAGGCTGCGCAACGCTGGCGCGCCACGCATCTCGTGGAGTAAACAGAGCGTTACGCGTATCGGTGGAGCCGTCGTACAGGACGCCAACATCGTGGATTTAATCAACGACGTTATGCGCGAGAGAAAAACAGCGAGACCGGCGGGAAGTCTGCAGTTTGCGCGGTTCCTCGGTACTACCGGTATACCGCGCGAATTTATTGGTAATCAGCGTCTATGGAAGGAGGGTAGCAACACGGGGTCTCCCGGTAATCAGACACAGCGCAGTGTAACAATCGTGCCGCGCCCTATCGAGTCGCCTAAGAGTTCGTCTACAGAGGAGGAGGAATTTGGCGAGGCGCTTCAGGAAGTGTTTAGAGAGTCCGGGGAAGAAGAAAAAGAGCTCGTGGGGAAAAGATATACGCGATCCGTGTCGGCTAGTACAGCCAACGATACCGAGAAAAAGAAAAGATTAGAATGGTTAAGGCTGCCGTGAAACGGAAGAAGAAAAAGATATCGGCTGATGATAGCCTTCTGAGGCGTCTTTATTACACGCCAGCAGAACCGTCTTCGTACGCCGGTATCAGCAACCTACAGCGAGCGGCTAGGGTCAGGGTAAAACGAGATTCCGTCGTGCGTTGGTTGGAGGCGCAGGATTCTTCGTACGCTTGTATCGGTAACCTCGAGCGAGCGGTTAAGGATAGGTTAAAGCGAAATTCCGTCGTACATTGGTTAGAGGCGCAAGACGCGTATACGCTGCATAAGCCCGTACGTCGCACGTTTCAGCGCCGCTCTTACGCTGTCAGCAATATCGACGATGTTAGGGAGGCTTATCTTGTGGACCTTCGCTCCTTGAAGGAGTACAACGATGGTCACACGTATATCCTTGTAATAATTGATGTACTCAGCAAATACGCTTGGTTCGAGCCTTTGCGCGATAAGTCCGGTGCAACGGTCGCAGCGGCATTCCGGAGGGTTCTGATACGTAGTAAGAATAGGATACCCGTGTACCTACTGACAGACAAAGGCAAAGAGTTTACCAATGGTGTACTGCAGCGTTTGCTCGAGGAGCTCGGCATAGGATTCCGCGTAGCACGCAGCCCCGATGTAAAGGCAGCTGTCGTCGAACGCTACAATCGTACTCTGAAGGAGCGTATGTGGCGTTACTTTACACATAGAAACACGCGGCGATACATAGATATTCTTCAAAGCCTCGTGGAATCGTACAATCGGACGCACCATTCTGGGATAAGAATGCGTCCAGTCGACGTAACCATGTATAATGCCGCTAAGGCACGTATGAACCTGTCCATGCGATACGCCACGGCGAACCCGCGTATCCCTAAATGCGGTGTCGGCGACCTGGTACGCATCAGTAGCGCTAGGAACCCTTTTGCGAAAGGTTACGAGGGGGGCTGGACTCGAGAGATTTTTAAAATCGTGCGCCTAGGTACAACGAGGGAACCACCCGTCTACATCTTAGAAGACCTCGCCGGCGAGGAGATTGACGGTATTTTTTGCAAGGAGGAGCTCGTTTGAGTCCGCAAGGACCTCGCAAAAGACGCGTTTCTCGTCGATCGAAGACGGTATTTTTTACGAGGAGGAGCTCGTTCGAGTCCGCAAGGAGCTCGAAAAGGACGCGTTTCTCGTCGATCGTGTGATAAAACGAAGCGGTCGCGGGGAAACCCAAAAAGTACTGGTCAGCTGGGTCGGTTACCCCGAGAAATTTAATTCGTGGATACCGGCTGCCCGCTTAAAGAACAATGAAGGACCAGTTTTATCTCGTTCTGCCCAGTAACAGCAGTATGTCGTACTATCCCGAAAATAAAACTACCAGTTTTACCACGCGTCTACCGCATCAGATCGATTTACACGGGGCATGGGCTGTTGCTCTGGTCGAAATACAGATCCCTATGACCTTTCTTCACGTGCCCGCACCGCTCAAAGACTGGGATAACGTGGGCGTGGTCACCACCCGTACCAAACCGCGGAAGATCCACAAAGAACCGGTAGTGGGTCTTATGATGACGGGTTCTAACGTGGCGCACGGTGATTATGACGACGTACAGACACTCGTTGACGAAATAAACGCTACCAGGGCTATGAAGGGCCGTCTGAAATTAGAGCTCTGTAGAGGTGGTTACGCGAGCGTATCGTTTGTCTCTACCGATAACGATCTAGACGACGCGCACGAGCTGAGACTCTGCCGATCTCTGGCACGCATCCTAGGTTTTCCCGAATCGGTCGTGGTATCGAAAGCAAAGCCCGTTGTGATGGCCGATCAGCCGATTAGCCTGATCAACGCCCTACCTAAGATGCTTTTTGTTTACACCGATGTCTGTGAGCCGTATATCACCGGCGACGTCCAAACACCCTTGCTGCGTGTAGTTCCCCTGCAAACGGGTAACAAATACGCGTACGCCGCCATGAAAGTGCACTCGTTTTCACCGTTAAAGTATATACCACTGTTCCGCACGACTTTTTAAACGATCGACATCGATATAAGAGACCAACTAGGCGAACCTATACCATTCGAATCAGGGACGCTCTCCGTAACACTACACTTTAAACGGCTAGACTGATGGCTCATTACACCGATTACTACGACTCGCAGATCGGTGGGGGATATTCTACAAAATTTCGGGTATTCGCGGGGTCGCCTTATCAGCGAGGACATGGTATTGGTAGCTTTCTCGGTGGTCTGTTTCGGCGTGTGTTACCTCTTCTATCGAGAGGAGCCCGAGCCGTCGGTAAAGAGGCGGTGCCCGCGGGTATGAATATCTTGACAGATGTCAGCGAGCGCAGCGCTCCGCTTAAACAGGCGTTTCGCACCAGGGCCACCGAATCGGGCATGAATCTTAAACGTAAGGCGGAGGCGAAAATTTATGAGCTCATGAGAGGATCAGGCTATAAAGGTATAAAACGATCACGCGGCGCCCACTCTATCATCGGCGTCGCTGAAAGGAGCATCACCTCAAGAGCCGCTAACAAGCGTAAAAGACGTACGGGAAAGAAGTCTGTGCCGCGTTGAAAAAAAGTAGTAAAAAAAAAAAATAAAGTCAGAAACCAAGAAACCCAAAAATCGTCGTAGGGTGTCTAGTAATAAAGTAACGCGGAGTGTGCTGGATATCTTCTCCTAAACGCTACCTCTATCATGGCCTTTCTACACGCGCACTCCTGCGAGTGTATGAAATTGGAGCTCGAGCTCTTTACACTACCACCGACACAGACCACTATAGAGAGCGCTCAGTGGGTACACTACAAGCCCATCTCATCGTTGACCGATGACTCGCCCATTGAATTTGTCGTGCCGGGTAACGGCGACGAGTACCTCGATCTAGCACACACTATGCTCAGTTTACGCGTACAGCTGCGCTCCAAGGATGCATCAGATCCTATACACGCGGGGTCCGGAGAGCGTGCTTTTTCTACAGACCGTTATGGCCCAGGAGGTTATAAATTTGGATGAAACACCCAATAATTCACCATACGCGGACTTCCCACCGAATAGCGACCATTACGAGTGTATCGTTCACGCTTGTAAGGAGACACGGGGGTCGTTTACCTGTGCTCTGAACAACGCATTGCGTCTTGAATTCTGGCTTCGGAATAACGGACCGCATATATGAACACGCTAGACCTTTACCTCGGTCTTCGCGGTATATCGTAGCATACGACGGGTGTCTACGCAGCTGATAGAATACCCCGAAACTGGTCGAAACCCGCTGCTATTATCGTCAACACGGACGATCATACGAAACCAGGAGCACATTGGGTTGCAATGTACGTGGACGCTGACGGAGACGGCTACTACTTTGACAGCTACGGATTACCACCGTTGAATCATCACCACGCATCGAGACTCAGACGGAACTGTCGATCCTTCCGATGGAACACTCAGCAGCTTCAGAGCGAGACGTCGACGGTGTGTGGCCAATTCTGCATGATGTTCTTACACTACCTCTCCTCAGACTTCGGGATGCACCCCTTCCAGAATATGTTTAGCGGTGATTTGCGGAAAAACGATAGAATTGCCCGAGAGTACTACGACGCTTTTATGCGAAAGAAGCGCTTGGCGGATCGCCGGTATGCGTAGGATAATAAGATCTATGGTGGTGGTGGTGGTAGGATACAATATTCGCGCTGTAAATCTGTATACCTGTGTTAATATTTTTTATTAGAATAGTACTTAATCTTGTAAAACAATTATTATTAATAGTATATATATTTACATTTATTACTAACAATAAGATTAAAATAATAGCGGTGATGCGGTGTAGCGGTTTTAAAATGTATTAATAATAATGTATATATATTGTGATGTGGTGGATTTCACCCGTCTTGTCCTCGGCGGAAAATCACGCCAAACGCGATACGGGCCGAAAGACCATTGCAAAGTCCAGGCAGGATCCACCGACCGCAAGGGCCTAATTGAAATTACGATAGATTATTTTATTATTTTCTTTTGTTCTGCGTGTACTCTGCCGGAGTTCGAATAGGTGCTCGCTCGCCGTGCCCGTGAAGACGCGGAGAACGAGAGAGAGGGAGCCAGCTGGAGTCCCTGGAGGAAGGGAGCTGCGACACGCGAGGGTCGACACTCGCGCTATCTGCGGACAGCAGCTCTACTGGCCCAGGAGGCGCGCGCAACGCGGGACAGCTTGACGTCACGCGGCAGTAACGCGCTCTACTCCACTGGTACTTAACCACGACTGGAAGCGGCACACACAGCGCCACACGAATGAGCACCACTACCGACCCCTATGGCATAGCGCCCATCGTCAGTTGCGCATTATATATTTCGCAGAATTATATTTCCGCGAGTTGGGAATCCAGGGACGCCTGGTGCACCCTCGCGCAAGAACGAATGTTACTCTTCGTAGGACCGAGCTGTACAAATTGTCCTTGCGCATAATTATATTTCCGCGAGTTGGGAATCCAGGGACGCCTGGTGCACCCTCGCGCAAGAACGAATGGTACTCTTCGTAGGACCGAGCTGTATCAATTGTCCACAAGAGATGAAAATTATTAATTGTCGCAATGACAGATTCGAAACTGGCGCGTGGCGAAGACGCTGGGTTAAAGGATTCGTCCACAGGGCGAATCGCCGCCCATTAGTCTAAAGGGAGGGGGTGCTATCCTTC
>NW_014333783.1:8343-9628 GCF_000341935.2 Cephus cinctus | reverse complement strand
CGTCTTAGCATAGTCTTGTATTCGTTGCATATTTGCAACCGAATGTGTCTTTTGCGAAGCCTGGTCATTTGTAGGTCCCATTATGGCCCTGGGAACCCTGGTATTCTCCGAAATATTCACTGACGATACGCTCGAAGGATCTATCGTGGACCAATCAATCCCCGCTGGCTCTTCCGGATCCGCTGTTCCGCGTCTCGGCAATTCCATTGATCTGGTAGTCATAATGGAGGTGTGTTTGGTCATTGTCGGAGTCCCCGTTGTGTAGGTGATGGTTGTCGTAGTAGGGGTCCTAAAGGTGAGTTGGCCTTGCGATGCATCGGGCCATCTATCTCCGAACAACCGTACACCGCTCGGTATACGAGGACGTACGCCCGTAGCATTTGTTTTGAGGGGAAATTCTACCCCCTCCTCTAAGTCGTCCCGGGCCCTCCTCGGCGTGTCGATGGTTCCCCTACCCGAGTCTCCTGTTGCCATGTCGGAATTCGCTTGTTTGCTTCGAGACTATTCCAAACTACCAACACGTTCGCGCCTATCATACGTATGGGCCTCACGGATACACACACGATCCGCCAAAAGACGCCAACCTTCTACGCGCGACAATGTTGCAAAGGTTCTAGAATATTCCTTCACTAGGTCGAATTCTTCGAGCAACGTTTCAAAATTCCGCAGGACGCTACACCGGAAAATTATTTTAAATGTAAGAAAGTCGATTTCCTATCCTTAAGTAATATTTCACGCAACGAAACCTCAGTATTTCCCCACTAAAAGCAAAAATAAATCTTTCAACGTGGCCCCACGTTGGGCGCCAATTTTTGTGACGACGAATCGCACAAATAAATGGCACCGCGAGAAATAATTAATAAAATACTAAATTATTGGGCGCCAGGTATAACCACAGATACACCGCTGTCTCCTAAGGACACCCGGGCCAGCTCTTATGCGGTGGGGTCCTGGGTCTGGGAGACAATAATCAAAATCTGAAAGTTAATAACAACAAAACAACACTAAAGGGGCTTTGAGAAATCAAACAGATCTGAGGTTTAGTTTAAAAGCACGGAACCCACGCACCGGCCCGATTTATTGAACACAAGAAAAATAAAACGAAATATAACAACAAAAGGTAAAATATTAAATATGAAATATAAACATCAGATAATGAAAACGCGTAATAACGGAACACAGTATGGAACCACAGTTCCAAAATAATAAACTCAAATGGGAACTACTGTCCCTACTAAAATACAATAGACGTACCGACAGTACTAATACATCCCTAAAGGATTAG
>NW_014333783.1:744-6968 GCF_000341935.2 Cephus cinctus | reverse complement strand
TATGTATATATATCTGTCATTGTTAAACACAAAACATTATAATATATCATACGTGGTGTGGATATTTTTACAACCAATTATCTAATTTTTAGGTAGTTATGTGAGTATTTTGTAATTTATATTTCTACACCTATTAATCTTCGTAATAAAGAGTTATTATTTAATGTTTATATTTTAGATTCAAAGATGAAGATTAATCCCTTAAATGTAGTGAATTTATTACTAGCGTATTTTCAAACTTTACAAATACCCAATAGTGTGACGAATTATAAAGAAATTGAGTTGTCAGAAAAATTGAAACAAATATTAATCGATGCAGCAAATGACTTCAATGAAGTTGATACGATTTTTGAGGATACTTTGGATTTTGAGGAAGAATATAAGGATTGTGATGCTGAAATAGTTGAGGATGAAGTTCAACATCATTTTCCTGATCCTGACGTTGCACCAACAAATCAGTGTACGAAAGATACTGAAGACATCAATTTTGATTACAAACAAAAAGCTGTAGAATATTGGAGAAGTGGGAAAAGAAAACTTAAGTATTGAAACAGCGTAAAGAAGATTCAGAAAAGTCTCATCAATCAGTCAGCTCAAACGTTGAGCTCACAATATTAATGAAGGTGGCACGTACCGAGAAAAAATTGCACGGATTTGTCAATACACACTTGATAATTTTAAAGCTGCTGTTGAAAGTGGTTTAATTATTCACGATCACGATATACGGAGATGGGCGTTACAAGCTCAAAAAGAAATTGGATCTGAAGATGTAAGATTTAAAGCTTCTAAAAATTGGTTAGCGAAATTCCAAAAGGCTCACAGAATAGTGTCTAGAAAAATAAATAAATTTATTACTAGGAAAACATTGGAAAATACTTTAGGCCTCCAAATGATGGCTGATATGTTTGTTGCTGATGTGAAATCTTCTATATCATCAATTGGAATTGAAAATTTATATAATTCAGATCAGAGTGGGTTCCAATTAGAAATGCATTCTGGAAGAACATTAGCAGTTGAAGGAGTTGCAAGTGCAATGAAGTCTTTATGTTTTAAGCACTTTTTTGAAGATAATCATTATTGTCAACACTTTGAAGAATAAAATACTGTGACTTACAATTAATTATAAAAAGAGAAGAAGAAGAAATAAATCTTATAAAAATAATTTTTAATCATAGTTTCATTAAAAAATATTAATAAATATTGAGTACATACCCTGGTTTATATGAAGAAAAAAAGCATAAAATATATAGTTTTTTCAAAATATAAAATAAGGGTTGCAACCCCTTGGGTCATTAACAAACCTCATATCTTCGACTTCTTATGACAAATATTTTCCACTTTGTTTTATTAAAAAATATCAATTAGAATCTGACATATGATAAAAAACCAATTTTCGGGGGTAAAATTTAGGGGTGGTTTTTATCCCTTTGAAAAATCCTGAAACACCCCAACTGAAATATTTGATGGAGTTAACGGAAACGCTTTTCTTTATTTTTTTGACCCCTTACCCCGGTTTTTATGCAGAAAAAAAGCATAAAAAATATAGTTTTTTCAAAATATAAAATAAGGGTTGCAACCCCTTGGGTCATTAACAAACCTCATATCTTCGACTTCTTATGACAAATATTTTCCACTTTGTTTTATTAAAAAATATCAATTAGAATCTGACATATGATAAAAAACAATTTTCGGGGGTAAAATTTAGGGGTGGTTTTTATCCCTTTGAAAAATCCTGAAACACCCCAACTGAAATATTTGATGGAGTTAACGGAAACGCTTTTCTTTATTTTTTTGAGCGCATACCCCGGTTTTTATGCAGAAAAAGAGCATAAAAAATATAGTTTTTTCAAAATATAAAATAAGGGTTGCAACCCCTTGGGTCATTAACAAACCTCATATCTTCGACTTCTTATGACAAATATTTTCCACTTGGTTTTATTAAAAAATATTAATTAGAAGTCGAGATATGATGAAAAAACGATTTTCGGGGGTGAATTTCAGGGGTCGTTTTCACCCCTTTAAAGTGGATGTCAGCACAAAAAAAAAATACGTGTCTCTTATTTTGTCGAGTACTACAACATATCAAAAAATTATTGAAATCGGTGGGGTCGGGTTGGGGGGGTTTCCTTGTTAGTAATTCCAAAAGAGAGTCCAAGCACCGTTTAGTGATGGAATTCTTGAGGAAAAAACTGAGGATGAGATTCACGCTCTCACCAATGGTGGTAGTCTAATCAGTGTATAATTGTGGGTGAATCCACGGTGGCTCTTTTTTTCTATTTTCAGCATCCCGGAAATCCTCCAATTCGATTTCCGAATCTGAATCATGCTCCAGTTTTGAATCGTACGGTGTGGCATATCATTGGGTTGTTGAAAAGAAATCGAGGTATCATCACACTCCATTCCATTACATTCATGTCTCCTGCGAATATAAGCGAATTTAAACAAGAGCACTATGCATTTTGTTAAAGTGGTGTAACCCGTTAAGAAGGGTACAGAAATTCATATTAGATAGAACAATTCTTAATTTTTTTTAATCGTTTGTGTAAATATTTGTACATTAAATAACATGAATTATTATGTATTAATATTTCTCTGGATATGGGTGTTGTAAAAACAGTAAAACATGTTCAGCACTGATTTAACTAGTCTGAAGCGCTCCAAAATTCTTAACACATTAATTAATTATTATGTTCCTACTGGCTTTACTTACTTCGTCAACCAATTGGCAATCTTGACTGTCGTTACCCTGAAGCTCGCCGTTTCTAAGCCATCGGCGAAAGGTCGATCGAGGGATAGCCGTGTTCTGCTATGAATGAGCGAAAATTTTTTAAAATAAAGCTCAGCTGCTATCATGTGTAATGTTTTCATATTAACCTTTTATTTGAATGAATATAAATATGGTTTTAACAAGAAATATCCAAAGAAGCGGAATTTAATTTTTCATAAAAATCGAGTAACAATACCATATAATAAGGGAATGATGCGATACATCAATAGAGTGCAATTAATATTTTAATAAAAAATATATCAAAATGAATTTGCAGACACGTAAGTCATTCAGTCCAACACACACATACAACATAAATTTTAAAATTATTAATATAAATGAGACGACACGATTTTTAAATAAAAATAATTAATATATCACGCGCGATTATAAACGATTTCAGTATATCGGTTATAGTATTGTTACGATCGCTCTCCAAATACACGGAATATGGTTATGTTCTTACGTTCAATATTTAAGAGGACGGATTGAGTGTTAAAGAGATTTCGTGAATGCTGATTTAGAAAAGGTAGTTAGGATGGTTCGTTGGTCAGAATTGCCGGTGCTAAACGGTACGTCCACGCGTTATGACAATTGTTCCAGTAGATAAGATTCAGGAGGAATAGGAAATAGGTTCCAGAGGATACCTTGATCGATATAAGGAAGGTTGTTCCTTGAGTCTGATATGATATCCTGATTAATGAAAACTAGAATAACTTTTAACTGAACGAACTGATGGTTTCTTTGCTCGGTATTCTTAAACCGTTTAGGTAAATTAGATATTCTGGGTATGAATGAATTATTGTGTGTACCTGATTGCATGTGAGTGTACTCATAGGCTTACCCAATGATTTCCAGGGAATTCAACTGCTTCCTTTTATTGCCTTCCTTGGAAGTATGATGATTTAATGAGGTTGCTTGGATGGACTTTCAATCCAGATGAAATTGTAATCAGGGTTTTGTAAATGATAGTAACGATAATGGTTAACGAAACTTTGACTTTTACTTTGCACTTTTTTACAAAACTTCTTGATGTACTTCACAACGCCGCACTTCTACCACAGAACAGAACCTCTTTTTAGCCTCTCCAACCCTTTTTAAAGACTTCCATTCTTATCCCTTCTATTACTTCTCATGAATTTGATTGGTCTTTAAACAAATGAGAGTACTAACAATTATCTATCTGTTGTTGCATACCTGAGTCTTCCAATTCTGTACCTGAAACCTCGCGAGTACTGTTAGTCTCGAAGGAGCTTCAGGTTTATCTTTTATTTCAAGACATAATAAAGGATTGGTATGACAAATTCCTTAAGAACATAATACCTGATAGAAATAACAAGCGTAACATTTTTCCGGTCAAATAAATGATAACATAATTAAAGATTCCAATAATATAATGGAATATAAAACAAGACAAAAGTATAAACTTATAAGTATAAATCAATAAAATTAGTTATATCAAACGATTGATCGACATATGTAGTGTGTATAATGTCTGTATAGGTTGGGGTAAAATAATAATACGGGTTGGCCATGGGTATAAGTGGCTGTGTATATGTATGGGTTAACGAGTGTCGTATATAGGAGGGCTGAGACATAACAGTATATTAAAATTTTGTGTTTCTCACTCCTTATGTTCATATGGAAGAATTTGATGTGGCGTTGCGTTGTCCGTTAATTTCCTCTTTCTTTTATGAGCAACATCATCACAAAGCCTTTGAAATTCACGGGAGTAGATTGAACATGTGTGTCGTCCACGTAGACATGTAGCAAGTGTGTAGAAATCGTTGTAATATTTTCTGGAAGGCGGCTACTCCTTATTTCGATTTCTATATTTATTGTCGCTAGTCCTTTTTCGTCTGTATAGATCATTAGTTAATCCAAGAACGAAGATAGCAATAATTAGGAGAATTTGTGGTGCTAAGTATAATTGAAATTTGAAAATACCTGTTTAGATGATTAGGCTCTACGCTAGTGCGTGTATTCTGTCGGTCGTCCAGAGCGAAAAACGAAAGATAGACAGGTAGATTGCCTGAATATCGGATTTTAGCTAGTAGTAGGGACAATCCCTCGCTGTACAGGACATCTATTTAAGAGTCGCACAACTAAGGTGTGCTCGATCGGTATGGTAATCATTACACATGATTAAAAAATAATTAGATTTCAGTAAACTCCGCTGTTTAATGAAATATGTTTTTACCTCTCCACCGCGCATATAACTCCGGTAACCGTCAATATCGTTTTATAATATAATTTGTATAATACTCTCCCGTAACAACTTTCGCGAAAAAACAATTGCCCTGCCAATATTTTCATACATGAAATGTCATTATCTGTCACCTGTCAGTATGTCATCAAGAGACGCGGTAGCGTCTCGACGCCAAGTATTAAAAGAAAAAATCGGGCTCCTCACGAGACGCTACCGCTACTCTTATTGACGCCAAGTTGGCGCTTTTTCGTCTGCTACGATGAAATAACTTAAATTATCTGCGGGTATATGTCGTGGGCGAAAAATGTGTCAGGTCCAATATTTTTTCTTTTTTTTTTCTTTACAATGAGCCTTTGCCCAATAAAATCGGTTCCCGCAATGCTGATATCTGGCATTTTAGCAATATCAGTCGAACAATTTTTCTCAATTATTTGTCTCCTCTCACACAATCTTAAAAAATTTGTCCCCTCGCATATACGTATGAGCTTCGACGCGACACAGGCATAACGATTCGAAACGCGTATGCGCAACGAGCCATTGGACACGTGTAGTCTTCTGTTTATATGGCCTCAGCTGTTGGCTACTATCTTAACCTGTCTCTTCATGAAAAAATTCAGTCATTTCATGATTTGATTGTTTCATTACCGCTTTACCGGTTAATTAATCATTTATTAATCATTTTTTATTTAGTAACTGTAGTGTGATATATATGTCCTGTGACGTGAATTTCAGAAATTCAGTCACAAAGATTGCTAGGAGTAGGGAAAAGACATAATCCACCTGCAACGATCCTCCAAACGTCAGTCACGCGATATTCAAAAGACGACTTTGCTTGTCTCGCTTATTTTTCTTTACAATGAGCCTTTGCCCAATAAAATCGGTTCCCCCAATGCTGATATCTGGCATTTTAGCAATATCAGTCGAAAAATTTTTCTCAATTTGTAAAATTTCTCAATTTTCTCACACAATCTTAAAAAATTTGTCCCCTCGCATATACGTATGAGCTTCGACGCGACACAGGCATAACGATTCGAAACGCGTATGCGCAACGAGCCATTGGACACGTGTAGTCTTCTGTTTATATGGCCTCAGCTGTTGGCTACTATCTTAACCTGTCTCTTCATGAAAAAATTCAGTCATTTCATGATTTGATTGTTTCATTACCGCTTTACCGGTTAATTAATCATTTATTAATCATTTTTTATTTAGTAACTGTAGTGTGATATATATGTCCTGTGACGTGAATTT
>NW_014333783.1:0-389 GCF_000341935.2 Cephus cinctus | reverse complement strand
AAAGACGACTTTGCTTGTCTCGCTTATCGTTTTTGCACTCTGTTTCCGCCTATCGTCCTTTCTGCTTATTTCTGTTTCGCCTTTCTGTTTTTTCGTTTTTTATTTTTTTTCGAGCTTTCCTATTCGCACTCGCGTACCTTCTTTACCGTCCTAGGCAAATCTACGTCTACACCACGAGCACGAGGCTGACCGCCAACGAGAGTTCCTGAGCTACCGGACGAGCGATCGACAGAAGCTGGACCAAACTGCTCTTCGTTCCGGAGGACTTCCGTGGAGCCAAGGAGACCCGGGATGGGATCCCTCTTTTACTTCTGCCGGCTGCCCATACGGACCGCAAAACAGGGCCTTCGCCACTCGTGCCGCCGATAGGAGGACAGGATAATCCTCTA
>NW_014333782.1:3560-17827 GCF_000341935.2 Cephus cinctus | reverse complement strand
TTGGAAAATGTCTTCTAATTTTCGCAGGTATGAAAAAAAATGTCCGAATTCTACCCGCACTCCCCTCAACCACCACTCCCCCTCACCACTCCCCCCACCACCTCGCTATTCTAAATGTACCCTCATATAAATCACTGTCGCTTTTGAGTTCAGTAATGGTATAGCGACACTCCCTATCGATATTACAGTATCACTATGCCACAGTGTAATAAAAATTTGAAAAGAAAAAACAGTGAAAACAACGACAATAATATCGCGGGAAGAAAAATTTAACGGGTGTGTTTAAACACTCACATTGATAATAGTAAGTACATTTCAAGATGTTTTCGGCAGGTATAATGTATAATAATTCAAAATCATATCTTACTAACAATTAATGTCTTCGCTTGCTAGACGACGCTAGCGATGGGGCTATACAGTCAGAAGTATACAGCATCGTTATGTTTTATCCTCTCAATTTCGATAGCCTCTTCAATTTCCCTGCGAACGGGAATATTATTATTGTAAGTTATAGAATACTAAGACACTAAGAAACAGATATTTATACTGAAAGATTTATGAACATTATACTGAACAATTATACTGAAAGAATTAGAGTAAAACGGATAAAAAAACACATAACGACGTCGTTATGTCTTCAAACGAAACAGCAAAGGCCAATAATACTCATGAGGATTGCAATGCTCTTTCAATTTCATCCGATACACCAAACGAATATTTTTAAGTACGAGAAAATTTGACATTATTACAATCCTTTGACGGCTATAATATTTTCGGACACTAATTTATCGTCGATTGTAAAGGAATTAGACAGTTAACAAATCCGTCAGACGACTGATTTTTATTTCGTGCAGTTTTACAAACTAAACTAACGAAACAGGCACTTTCCATAAGGCTACGACATCAGATAAATAATTTCGAGCAACTATATGATATTTTACAAAATGAATTTAGTCATCAGATTAGTTCTAAAAATTGGGAAGCAGCCGTGAATCAGTTAAGACAAGGTAGAAATGAATCGTTAGATAATTATTAGAAAAGAGCACGAGCTCTTCTAACAGAAATTGGGACCGTTGTAGCTACCTATTCCGAATCAGCAAGGGCTGGAATCGAGTTAATTTCAAGCGAGAAACTAACAAATAATTTCATAGGGGGACTGTATTCGAATAACCGACAAACACTTCTCAGTCAACAATTTTATTCTTTAGAAGAAGCTATTAATTCCGCACGTACACTTCGGATACAAATGAGTTACCACGAAAATAGGTCAAAGCTATACGAATTAAATAAACGACTTGATTAATTTTGCAATTATTGCTAAAAACAAGGACATGTTGAACGAGAGTGTAGGACAAAAGCATATCACTAGAGAAATCAGGGACATTAACAGATACACTGGAAATTGGAACTCAAGAAATAACGATCAATATACAAATCAAAGCTTTAGACGAGAGCCTAATTACGAATTATATAATTCTCAAAGATTTGATCAAAGAAGACCATTTGACAATCACAACCGGTATCCTAGGCGCGATTACAATCAACCTCAAGATACAAGATATAATTCACGTAGCAGTAATCCGTATCCAAATAGAAACGACCGTTCAAGTAACAATTCAACTCAGAATCTTTTAAACTATCGCGGGCAAACGACCAGCACGTATCGTAAGGGCCAAAATCCAAATCGTGCATTCCCCATCAACACGACAGAGACAGAGACAGAGACGAACGAGTCTACTCAGTCTCCGCAAAGTCAAGAAACCTCATCATTGTTCCCTTCAAGGAGTTGCTCAGACCCGAAGGAGAATTCTTGCTAGACACAGGAACCGATATCAACATTATAAAATCAAACTCGTTATTATCTCACACACTATTCTATCCGGACGATAAAATTCAGATTCAAGGAATAACCGAAGAATCAACCTATACATTAGGGGCAGTCTACTTAACATGTGAAACATGAGTTCACAAATTTCACGTTGTTCCCAAATCGTTCTCATTAGAACAACAAGGTATCATAGGATCCCCATTCTTTCGGCAGGAGAGAGCTAAAATAAAATTTGAATCTCAAAAGGTTAAAATAAGTAATGGTAGGCAGCTAGATCTAATATACAGTAATATGGTGACTATACCAACTAGGAGTATTAATCAAATAACAATATACACACAAAAAGAGCATGAGGATACAGCAATAATCAAAGAACAAGGAGGAACTTTTCTCGTAACTAACATGGTACAGGTTAAATACGGACAAGCTTTTAGATACGTCGTAAATACCAAAAAACCGAAGAAACACTAGAGATCCCTGTTATCAATGTTGAGTCAGTGAATACCCCCACGAGCCCGAGGGACAGCTCAACTTTCAACATCTCATTAATTAATTGTGAAAATATGCAAGAACGTGTAAATTTACTAAAAGAAAACGTACGACTAAATCATTTGAATATCGAGCAGAGACAATCGCTATGGCCCATTATTGAAAACTATAATGATATTTTCCATCTACCAGGAGATAAATTAAAAGGAACAAATAGAGTAGCGCATCAAACACCGACTACTGATGAACTTCCAATCAATGTGAAACAATACCGACACCCTCCCGTACATAAAGAGAAGATAAATAAAACAAATTGACAAATTATTAGACCAAGAGATTATAGAAGAATCTGCGTCATCATACAACTCACCTTTATAGCTAGTTCCTAAGAAGATGGATGCAAACGGTGAAAAGAAATGGCGACTAGTGATAGACTTCTGAAAACTTAATGCAAAAACTGTCCAGGACGCCTATCCTCTACTAAAAATTACGGACATACTAGACCAATTATGGAAAGCTAGATACTTTTCATGCTTTGATCTTGCTTCAGGATTTCGCCAAATACCAATGGACCTTAACACGTTCAACCCGGCGTGAACCACCGGTGGATTACAGGCATTGCTTTGATCTGGCGGCGTAACCACCGGTGGTGCACACGTAGTTTGCTCCGTCTGGCGGCGTGGACCATCGCGCCGCCAGACAAATAAACAACAGATAATCTCGAGCCCCCCGACCATACGGACTTCGAAAAAATGCGCCGGGTTGAACGTGTTAAAGATACAAAAAAGACAGCATTCAGTATGCCAAACAGTCATTATGAATATAAAAAAATGCCTTTCGAATTAAAAAATGCTCTAGCTACTTTTCAACGAATGATGGATAATGTGCTAACGGGCTTGTAAGGAAATATATGCTTTGTTTATTTAGAGAACATAGTTGTTTATGCTGAAGCTTTGGAAGAACATGCAAGAAAAATAGATAAACTTTTCAAAAGTTTAAGGGAATCAGGCCTAGTTTGCAAACAGACAAATGTGAATTTTTCAAGAAAGAACTGACATACCTTGGACATGTAATATCAGACAACGGAGTTAAACCTAATTCAGAAACGATCAAAGTAATAGAGAATTATCCAGTACCAAAAAATGCAAAACAAATCAAACAATTTCTTGGACTAGTTGGATATTATAGAAGATTTATAAAAGGTGTTTCATTCAAATGGGAACCTAGACAACAACTCAACTTTGAAACACTCAAGAATTTCTTAACAAAAGATCCTATACTACAGTATCCAGATTTTGAAAAAGAATTTATTTTTACCACTGACGCTAGCAACGTAGCTATTGAAGTCATACTCACAAGGACCTACTGGAAAAGATTTAGCAATAGCATATGCCTCAAGAACTTTAAATCAAGCAGAACAAAGTACAGCACAATTGAAAAAGAATTATTAGCAATAGTATGGGGTACTAAACATTTTCGAACATATCCTTATGACCGGCAATTTAGAATAGTAACAGACCATAAGCCTTTAGTCTGGACTGATAGCCTCAAAGATCCTTCTTCTAGACTTATGAAATTTAAATACAAGTTACAAGATTATGATCACCAAATAATTTATAAAAAAGGGTAGTATGAACACAAATGCAGACGCACTCTCCCGCATACATTCAGTAGCATCCAGTAGCAAATCTGACGATAATGGTGGCGCTAGGTGGCGCATGTAATACAATACACTTGTTGTCGCTCCTGTTTTAATCAAAGTTTTTAATACTTTTACTAGTCTTTTTATATAATCCGAGTGCAAAAACAGTTTTATGAGCATACAAAGTTCCGATAATAGTGCAATTTTGTCGGAATAAAGCTTTGGATTGTTTTACCGTGATCGTTTATTGGTTGTGTGGCTGGCGTCTGTCTGACGTCCATGTTGTTTTTGCTATGTCTCGCTGTGCAAAGTGCAATGAGGCTTTTAATCGTGACGATATGATAACAGTGTGTATTTGCTGTAATGGCATTTTACATGGAACACAGGCATGTACCGGTGTTTCGCCTTCTGAGGAGAGAGTTTTAGCCCTAAAGAAAAAGAAGCCTCTATTTGTTTATAGATGTTGTTATTTAGTTTTGTATAGAGTCAATCTCACCATTAACTGTTTTGAATTAGGCGCCTATTTACATATCGATGTTTAGAGTAGTACCTGTTCTAGTTATGATTGTGAATAACGTAGTGATAGGGAAGTGATAGCGACTTCGAAGGCTCATCGCTCTCCCCATTCCTTCGTGGACCGCCGAGCACACGGGTTGCAACTCTCTCTCTCTCTTATATCGAAATAAATTAGTGCTATCTTATATCGAACAAAGGTGTATTTGTTCATTGTTCGCCTCTGCTTCCCACGATCCAAAACCATCAGGTTATGGGCCCAGGACGATCATCGGAAAACTGCATAAATTTTCCGCTGCCGAATACCAGAGAACAAGGCGACACAGTGACTGGCAAAATTGGAACCAAATAGCAACGAGAGAGCCGATAAGTGAGATGGCCACCAAGAACCAAAATGGATACTTTCATACGTTGGAAAAGCTTGCGGGCCGCGAAAATTATAGAACGTGGGTTGTCTCAATGCGTGCACTCCTCGAAGTCGAAGACCTATGGGACACCATTCAAGCACTAGAAGGCGGTACCATAAGCACGGATCCGAAGAAAATACAAAAGGCTAGAGGACGCATAATACTCGCCATTGAACCGGAAGTCTACACCTACGTAGAAAATACCAGTACCCCGAAAGAAGCATGGGACGAGCTGGCGAAGACGTACGACGACAAAGGACTTGCGAGGAAGGTAGCTCTACTACAAGAAGCAACGACGACCAAGTTTGAGAACTGCAAGTCCATGGAGGAGTACGTGTCCCGTATCATTTCAGCCACACAAAAGCTAAGTGCCCTAGGCACTAAACTGCCCGATGATTTAGTCGGAGCAATTTTGCTTGCCGGATTGCCTGCTTCATATAAGCCCATGATAATGGCGCTTTTGAACTCTGGAGCGAACGTAACCGCTGATTTCGTGAAAAATAAGCTCCTAGAGGAAAACCAAAGTGGCGCCAACGGAAGCGATCTCGAGTCGCGAGGCCTGTTCGCGCAGTCTCTGCAATCCAGATACAAACGTGCCAACGCCAACAATAGGTAGCGCCAGGCACCCAATCAGAACATGCAAAAAAGCTCCAACAATGTGAGATGCTACAATTGTAATAAATACGGCCACCTCTCCAGAAATTGCACCGCTCCGACTCACAACAACAAAAATACCAACAACAACAACAAAGCTTGCGCCGTAACTGAGGAGGTCGACAGTGAAAAGGAAGACACTGTATGCGCGTTCTTTTCAGTGCTTTATCAGCACGATACTCACACAGCCGTCGCAAAATCCGATCCAATTGAGACCGAACTTAGTGCACTGAGTTATTCGCAAGGTTTGTTGGCCGTGGATTGTGAGAGCAAAGTTGGCGCAAAGGACTGGATACTGGACTCAGGCGCATCAGTACACATGTGCTGTGAAAAGGCGTTCTTAACAAACGCACGCAAACAGAGAACGCGAAATGTCACAGCTGCGAATAAAGCAAAAGTGCCCGTCGAAGTAGAGGGCGACTTGATAGTTTTATACACCGGACCGGACAAAACTATGGAAATGATTTTAAAAAACGTGTTGTATATACCCGGACTCACATGCAATCTAGTATCAGTCAGTGCCATAACTAAACAGGGCTTCCAAAGAGCTTCTGGGCTGAAGCGATCTCTACAGCATGTTACATAAGCAACCGTAGTCCTAGAAGATGCCTGGATGGACGTACTCCAGAGGAACTGTGGAATGGATCACCACCGGATTTATCTCATCTGAGAGCATTTGGCTGTCGAGCAAAAGCGTTCGTTCCAGGACTCCAGAGACAGAAGATTGAGCCCACATCTCAACCAGCCATTATGCTAGGCTATAGTGAGACTCAAAAAGCATACAGGCTGTGCAGCAATCGGGACAAAAAGGTGTTCACTTCATGCAATGTGGAATTTTTTCAGGATGATGAAACCAAGGCATGCATTAGGACGAATGTGTATCTACCTATGGAGGAAGCTACTGCTGACAAAGAAAATGAAAATAAAACAAACCTACCTGCACGTCTGGAATCCGGTGTCGCAGCTGAGGACCTGGGAGAAGAAAACTTACCTGTAATAAAAGCACCTGGAAAAGAAGCTGAAGACCTGGAAAAGAAAACCTCACCTGCTAAGAAGACACTCGAGAGAACCTCATCTGTACACCATGATGATCAGCCCGAGATCAAGAAAAACAAGAAGCACCAAGCAAATGTGTCAAGTCGTCCTATGACCAGATCAGCAGCCAAGCTGGGTATCGCCAACCAGGAAGACAGCTCTGACGAAGACCTATCAACTGTTCCCACACGAGGACCACAACGCAACAAAATAAAGCCCAGGTACCTGGATGAGTTTGTCACTTATTCTGCTATTTCTGAACCAGGTGAACCTCACAACTACGAAGAAGCTGTCTCTGGTGCTGAATCTGTGCAGTGGAAGCGAGCCATGCTGGAGGAGATGGAATCCGTATCCAAAAACAGAACCTGGACACTTTGTAATTTACCGTCTGGACAACCAGTAATAGGGTGCAAATGGATCTTCAAGAAAAAAATGATGCCAGATAAGTCAACTCGTTACAAGGCCAGACTGGTAGCTCTGGGATACTCACAGGTTCGAGGAATAAACTACGACGAGACGTACTCACCTGTAGTGCAATTCACTTCATTTAGATTGCTGTTTGCATACGCAGCAAGGAAGAGACTGGACATTTTTCACCTCGATGTCGAGACCGCATTTCTGCATGGAGACATGGATACAGAGGTATACTTGCAACAGCCGAAGGGATTCATCGCCAAAGGAGAAGAGAGCAAGGTATGTTTGCTTAAAAAAGCTATCTATGGCTTGAAACAGGGCAGCAGAAACTGGAACGCCAAACTAGATAAGGCCCTCAAGGACATGAATATGAGACAATCAGAATATGATGCATGTATTTACAGCTATTATACGGTGAAAAAGTGCATCATAGCAGCAGTCTTTGTCGATGACTTGATTGTATTCACCAATAGTATAGACTTTTATAAAATATTCAAGGATGGCATTACTAAGTTATGCACTCTTATGGATCTTGGACCCATTCGCAGATGCTTGGGTATAAATGTAACAGTGGATAAGGAGCATGGTCTCATCGCACTGGATCAGAGAAACTACGTTCAGTCAATTTTGAGAACATTCAACATGCACGAGTGTAGACCTAGAACCATACCGATGGACACGAACCAGGATAACAAGTTAAGCAGTCCAGACGATGTGGAATCACCGGATTCGTGTGAAGTACCTTATCAAAATGCTGTGGGATCCTTGCTCTACCTGGCACAGGCTACGAGACCAGATTTGGCCTATGCCGTGAGCACAGTCTCTAGGTTCAACCAATCGTTTGACCTTTCACATTGGGGCATGATCAAGAAAATACTCAGATATATTCAAGGAACCGTGGACTGGAGACTGGAGTATACTGCAGATAGTGATGACGAACTAGTTGGCTACTGCGATGCCAGCTGGGCATCCAATTCTGAAGATCCTAGGTTAACGACTGGATATGTATTTATGTGCCAGGGTGGAGCCATTAGCTGGAACAGTAAAAGGCAGGCAACTATCGCATTGTCGAGTACGGAGGCAGAATACCTGTCATTATCGGCTGCTGCCCAGGAAGCAATTTGGCTTAGGAGGTTAAGTGTCGAACTTCTGATCAAGGAAGAGTCAGCACTGCAGATCTATTGCGACAATAAAGGGGCGATAGACTTGTCCAAGAATTCGAAATTCAGTCCAAGGACAAAGCACATAAATGTGCGACACCACTTCATTAAAGGAAAGATAATCGATGGGGAAATCAAAGTGGACTTCGTCTCATCTACATGCATGGTGGCTGATGCATTGACCAAACCTGTGAATGCCAAGAAACTGGAAGATTTTACCAAAGCTGTGGGTCTGAAGAAGAAGATTGTAAAATAAGAAAGACCTTTTATTTAATGTGTTTAATTTAATTTTATAAGTTAGTTGGAATCAAGTAATGTTAATTGTTCGATTGAGAGGGCGTGTTGTTATTTAGTTTTGTATAGAGTCAATCTCACCATTAACTGTTTTGAATTAGGCGCCTATTTACATATCGATGGTTAGAGTAGTACCTGTTCTAGTTATGATTGTGAATAACGTAGTGATAGGGAAGTGATAGCGACTTCGAAGGCTCATCGCTCTCCCCATTCCTTCGTGGACCGCCGAGTACACGGGTTGCCACTCTCTCTCTTTCTTATATCGAAATAAATTAGTGCTATCTTATATCGAACAAAGGTGTATTTGTTCATTGTTCGCCTCCGCTTCCCACGATCCAAAACCATCAATAGATGTGCAGAGTGCACTGCAAATGGAGGGCAAAACGTAACGATTGCTGAGTCTGTTATTGAACTTAATGCATCAGTGAATGAAATTAGTAGTAAATTAGGCGTGATTGATGAAAATTTGACAAAAGCTACTGACAATCTGTATAGTCTTCAAGAAAAAGTATCTAAAATACCGCAACTCGAGGATAGCCTACATAACCTAGTGGCTGACATGAATGCCTATAAGACAAGGCTCGAAAAGCTTGAATCAAGAAATAAAGAGATTAATGGTAGCATTGAAGTACAAAGTTCTGGTGAACATGGCTGCTTTTCTCTAAATGAGAATTTTTCTAATGTACAGAAGATGCTAAACGAGGTTCAGGAGAGGAATAAGCGCTCCAAAAATGTGTTGATTTTCAAGTTCCTTGATAGTAGCAACTGTAAAGAACGAAATGTTGAAACCGTGAAGGAGTTTTTGAAGAGGATTAAGCTGTCCACAGTTTTAAGCAATGCAAATGTCAGACTTATTGGTAAATATAATGCTAAGTCTGCTCGTCCTATATGTATTACCATGAACAGCAGGGCTGACGTTTTGGCAGTTTTAACAAACTGAAAGGTATTGCCTAACACTTTCAGTGTCTCTGCTGATTATACAAATTTTCAGAGGGAGTTGTATAAGGAACTGAGGAAGAATGCTGATGAGTATAACTCAACAAATCCCAGTGTAAAGAAATATGTGAAGTATGTCAAGGGTACACCTCAGTTATGTTTTGAAAATACAGAATCTTCTGCAGATGGTGGAAACTCTAGTAATGCTGATACTCAATGATTCAAGTTCTGTTTCAAAAAACGTGTAGAAAGATCAGCGGGTATTGTCTTCTACTATCAAAATGTTAGAGGTCTAAGAACCAAATTAAGTACTGTACGTAAAAACATCGATATTCTCTCTCCTCAGCCAAAAGTGATAGTCCTTGCTGAAACTTTTCTCCATAAAGGTATTCTGGATAGTGAATTAGGCTTCAGAAATTACAACATCTATCGAAGGGACAGATATGACTACGTAAACTCCCCATATGGCGGTGGTGTTCTTATTGCGGTTCACAAAGATCTACGTTCTGCAGTTGTCCATTCTACTAGGGCGAGCAATATTGAACACTTGTTTGTTGAAGTACAAAGTGATCTGAATAAAATAGTTGTCGACGTAGTCTATCTGCCTCCGAGGTCTGACACTTGTATGTATGAAGAACACGCTGAGTGCATGGAAAGGGTGAGAAATCTGCACACTGAGCACGATTTAATTTTATTTGGTGACTATAATTTGCCTTCGGTCCTATGGACAAATCGTGATGAAGGATTAACTTGTTCCTGTGCTAGCAGTGATTCTACTATACAAGACAATTCATCGGTTATAGTCAACTCTTTCTCTTTCCTGGATCTCAAGCAGTGTTTTCCCATTCATGATGGTAAGGGTTATACTCTGGACCTGCTTTTTTCATCATATCCAGTTTCGAGCATCTCTCAAGTATCGTCAGTGGACTCTATAGTACCGGAAGAAGATCATCATATGGCTGTTTTCTTTGATTTAAGAACCGAAGTTGAAGTGTCAATGAGGGACAAATCTAAATATTATGATTTTGATAAGGCTGACTACAATTCTATTTCAGTAAAGTTAAGAAATATTGTTTGGGAAGAGTTTTTCGACTCCTCTCAAGTGTCCGTTAATGTACAGAAATTTTATAACTTATTGTATGATCTCATTGAGTCTTATGTTCCATCCAGAAAGGCATGTTCTACTACCTATCCAGTATGGTACTCTAAGGAGTTGATAAGTTGCATTATAAAGAAAAAGAAGGTACATAAACAATGGTTGCAATCTAACTCCCTAGATGACTATATTGAGTTTAAGAAATATAGAGCCAACTGTATTCGTCTCTCTAGAACATGTCATTCTGAGTATATTAAAAGTGTTGAGAATTCTACCAGAAAAATATAAAGCATCTCTGAAACTATGTGAATTATCTTAAAAAATCGAATGGTGTTCCGGAAAACATGTGTTATCAAAATAGTAAAGCTAGTAATGATAAAGAAGTATGCAATCTTTTCTCAGAGCACTTTAAATCTGTATATCATGTTCCAAATTCTAATGTAAATCGAAATATTAATGTAACAACTGGACAGGTTTCGGTATCTGACATGGAAACCTATGACCTTGAATCTATTACTGATGTGAATGTTGTTACTGCTCTTGATAAAATGAAAGTAAAGTCATCTGTTGGTCCGGACTTCGTTCCGTCGACATTTCTAAAAAACTGTGAGCAGAACTTAGTTCAGCCTCTACGTTTGCTTTTTTGTCAATCGCTGAGTCAAGATTGCATGCCGGATACCTGGAAAAGGTCTTTTATCACGCCTATTTTTAAGAATGGGAATGCACATGAAGTAGACAATTATAGGCCGATCTCGATAATGTCGTGCATTGCTAAATGGTTTGAGTCAATAATAACTGATAAATTGTCGGATCATTTCTTTAGCTTTATAAGTTCCTCTCAGCATGGTTTTGTTAGGTCCAGGTCAGCTGTTACGAATCTAGTCTTATATTGTGATTACATATGAGAGGCGTTGGCAGGATTGAGGCAGGTAAACTCTATCTACCTTGATTTCTCCAAGGCCTTTGATCAGGTTGATCATAACTTTCTATTGAACAAGCTGACTGGACTTGGTATAGAGACTAAACTTATGACCTGGTTTGAATCATATCTTCATAGTAG
The DNA here is from genome assembly GCF_000341935.2 of Cephus cinctus. Classification (NCBI taxonomy): domain Eukaryota; kingdom Metazoa; phylum Arthropoda; class Insecta; order Hymenoptera; family Cephidae; genus Cephus; species Cephus cinctus. The sequence continues at coordinate 6,299 of NW_014333782.1, read as the reverse complement.
AACACAAATAGGAAGAATTAGGGGCAATGAATCTGATCCAATTGTGGTAACCTCTGGCGTGCCGCAGGGATCACATTTAGGTCATCTATTTTTTGTTTTATTCATAAATGATTTAGCTGATAATATTAAGTTTGCAAAAGGTATTATTATATGCTGATGATGTAAAACTGTACTATACTATAAATTCGCCTATGGACGCTTCTAGGGTTCAATGTGATCTTGACTCCATTATTAATTGATCTAAACTTAATAGATTGAATCTTAATATAACAAAATGTAAGGTGATCTGCTTTGGTAAACAGAATACGATTTTAAACTTTAGTTATAATAATGAAAATAATATTCTAGAAAAAGTTGATTCCATTGTTGACTTTGGAGTAATTTTTGAGACCAATTTCGAATTCAATCTTCAATTAGACACTGTTGTTGCCAAGGCTTTCAATACGCTTGGTTTCGTATTACGGTCTACTCGGGAATTTACCAATGTTGAGTCCATCATCCATCTTTATAAGTCTCTTGTATTATCAAAGCTAACTTACTGTTCTCAAATTTGGACTCCTTACTACCAAATAAACATAAGTAAACTAGAAGCTGTGCAACGCAAATTTTTAAGGTATATCTCTTTTAAAATGGGGAAACCGATACAATACTTCGAGCATGATTTTTCAAATATATCTCATCTAACAAAATTACCAGCTGTAAAATCAATACATAATTATGCTGATGCTCTTTTTGTAAGACAATTCTTGTATGGAGAAGTGATCTGTCAGCAATTATTAAATCTTTTTGAGCATAGGGTCATATCTTATAATTTAAGAGATCATAGGCCTTTAGTTGAAATACTACCAACGAATAGGAATAAAAATATTTATTATTCACCTGTATATAGGTTAAGGAGATGTTGGAATAATTTGGACATGACTATACAAACTTGTGATAGCTTATATGCTTTTAAGAAACGTTTAAAATCTTTCACTACGTATTACTATTAAGATATTCAAAGTGTTTATTTGTATATACATGCGCTACCAAATGCTACTGAAAACTTTTGTATTAAGTTCATTTAATGAACTATAAACTTTATTAAATGTAAAAGGGATTCAATCCGGTTGATCTTACAAAATAAAAAATAAAATAACAGTGTTACGTCCTGTTATGCCGTGGCGAACTATATCGTCATAGATTCAATACGACAACAAGATTCCGCCGCTATGACTTCACGAACGGATTTTGTTAATTAAAGAACCAATGTAGAACAGACAATCATTTACTTTATTCTTTAGAGGACCTTCTCTTACAAATGCTCGACTGAAATTGTTGTTAGATGCTATGTTTTCTAATAAGGTAAACTTAGTCTAACGGGAACGAGGATTGGGAAATTCCTATTTTAAAAATGCAGGGAACAAGGGTTTGTATATTTTTGGGATTAAGGACAGTTTTATGATAGGAAAGGTAGGGAATTTTCAGGGTAACGGTTCCTTAATGGCTATATTATAACAGAGGGGCATAACATTCCCCGCCTTAGAGTGAAACCAGAAGTTTTATAAATTGTCGTTGGTTTCACCCCTTACAGTGTATGTTCTAGTTGAAAGGTTTTTTGTTTTCTTTTTGGAGGCATTACGGTTACATGATGCGATGTATTTGCAGAAGGTAATTCAACTATGTCGTTTGCAAAATGCAGGTGGGGAGTTTCTATGGTTTGTTGTTCATTACACGAGTTTGTCCCTCCAGAATTAAAACAATTATTGTAAGTATTTGTACATGGTCTGACGAGGAGAGTTCGCCCTAACCATTGGAGTAAGCGGATTTTTAGCAATACATACACGATAATGGTTCCTAGCAGGCAATATCCTACGGTTTTAAGCCACAACCAGGTTGTTTCCATGGCCGTTAATGAACGCGTGTGTTTTCCAATGTTTTCGGCTTCCAGTTTGATGTCATCTAATCTAGATCCCAATGTTTTGAAAGTACGAGGATCTACATGGACCGTATCTATTCGGGGTAATGGTATCAAGGTCAGGTCTATGTTTGGTTCTTTAAATTCTCAATTGTTGAATTGGTGGTGGATTCCCAAATGATACGACGAATCACCGTTTTAATATTTTTATTTTACTTGATCCGTGTTGGGAATTTCTGTGTCCCTGACACTATTCGTGACCTATGTGAGATGTCCACTTCGCTGGTTTCTGTCTAACTGCCCGCTAAAATACGTTCAGGGTGGTTTTTAAGGAAGTTGTGAAAATGTGGAGAGGAAAAATGCTTTAGGTTTGAAATTGTACATTACGGTAGTTATATGATGGGAAAGTCCTATTCTGAGTTTTTCTGGTTTGGATGTGGTTTTTAAGGATTAACGGGTATTTCTCATAGACTTAATACAAATAGAGCAGACAAGCCAGCTCTCAACACGGCAGCAGCGAAGAGAGAGATAGATGCAAGTCAGGGTGCAAAGACGGATAGCTAAAGGGGTTCAGCTATCTCTTTCTTTCTCATTATGAGCGAACGGACACTTCCACTTGCAGAGCAGCCTATGGCTTGTCTGCTCTATCTGTATTAACTCTATGGTATTTCTAGGATAATGGGTCTTAAGAAACTGAGATAAGTGCTAGGGATAGAGGTTGGTCACGCTCATAGAAAATTTGAAAAAAATATACTAAGTCGGAGGGTTGTACAACAGTTCGCGCTTGAACAGACTGGGCTGTAGCCATCTTTACACGTGACGCCCCCCCCCCCCCCTTTAAA
>NW_014333782.1:0-3472 GCF_000341935.2 Cephus cinctus | reverse complement strand
CCCCCTTCTAAACGATGTAGGAAGCGTTTTGCGAGATTCCACAGACGAGCCTTGGACTTTTGACACTTTTCATCTTGGATTAACGACTTTATTCCGGATCTAGTTATTCGTTTAGGCGATGAAAGAAACATAATAGTCACAACATGTCATATTAACTTTACAATTGACCTTGCCAAAATTAAAGACAAAACACAGTCTCAATCTAATAAATTTGATAGTATACCGTTTCAAATTTAATAATGATCTTTTCTCTGACCAATGATCAAATAATAATTTCTACAATTACAATTTCCTTATGAGCATACAGAATAAATTAACAGATAATATGATTAAATAAATAAGTAATTAAATATATAAATAATTAAACAAATATTAAACAGAGAATAATAGAATCTAGCAAAGCAAAGAACAAGGAGACACAGAGAATACGCAGTACAAAAAATGTTTACAATGCGAGTTGTCTCATGGTGTTTATATAGCCGCTTTTGTGTGCTCTAAGGTCGAGCGGACACTAAAACTTTTGCTTCACGACTCTAATTCTAGAATTTTCTCGACAAAGATTTTATAATAAAATATTCGATTAATTTACAAAATTTCCAATCAAGCCCCTGTTACGATCAACGAATTTATTTTTCTTGTGGGTGTCAGGAAAATGTTGGTGGGCTTCTTTTAATAAAGAAGCCGTCGTCTAGGTTGAGCAGTTCGTATGTATTTCACGAGAGAGCAGTGTCGTGTACAAATTTCAGACTATTACTAAATTAACCTAGAGAAGGCCCGTCTTTTTATACTAGTCGTTAAGGGTAGTGTGTAAGGTAGGGGTTGCGAAACGGGAAAACGCAGTTCGGGTGTAACGAGACTCGAAAATGGAATTTTGGGTTTTTTGGATTAGGAAGGTCTTAGAAAAATATTAACGGAGTGTTTTATTAGGGTTGGGATTAACGGTAAGGAAACGGTATTTTGGGAATAACAGGGTGCGAAATTTAATGAAGGATGAGGATAATTAGGAAAAATGCAAAAAAAACTATGAAAACGGTACACGGAACGTGACACCCCACGTTGGGCGCCAAATGAGATCGATAAATTTTCTTATCACACTAGACAACCTGAAAAGATATCCATCTGGCGCGGCTTCGGTCATTCACTGCCAGGGCTCAGGAGTAATAAATTTTAAGGTGTTGAGCGCCAGTTAGTTTCAAGAACTAACAAACTTTCTTCAAAATAATTATCGGCTAACTAAGCCATGAGACGATCGCAAGGTAGGTGATTGGACGATCTAAGGAAAAGAAATTGCAAAGCCAAAGACACAGTATTCGAAAAGAGAATATAGATTTATTAATTGGACTTACTTGCAAAACGTCGACAACCGTCGATTATAATATTCAATCGTTCAATATTAGTTCCAGTCAATTCGGTATTTCAGTAATTCAATATATCCGACATTTCCAATTGTTCAATTCAATAATCCAATTATTCCAGGTTCACCATATTTCAGTTTCAATGGTTCCAAGTTCACACAATTTTCAATATACAACAAGACAGACAAATTACGAAGGCCAGTCTTCTCGAGGGCCGACTTCCTCGCTATTCAATTGACGAAATAGAAGTTAGCATTAGGCGGTGCCTATTTTACCGGCTCACTTGTTGCTTGACCACGTGGTCCATTGCCGGCGCTCGGACTGGCAAATCAATATTCTGGCGCATGCTGGTTTAACCCTTCAGTGTCTTTGTCAAACTACCGGGCCAACCATAGGTTGCCTCTTTGTCGCTCTTACGCGGTACCTTATATGAGTAGACAATAGGACCCGCTAGTTCAACGATTATTATTGACATATAATAAATTATATTGCAGGTAATATAAGTGACTTACACTACCATAAATAACACAAATGACATAAATCCTACTTCCACAATTATACGTTACTCTTAAGTTTGTCCCTACGAGCGCTCGAGGAGTTTCAGGCGAGCGGTGACGTCGAGGGGAAGGTTAAAATTATTTTCCTGTCACAAGGTATTATGAACTAAGTTAGTAATTAACATTAGGATTGATATTAATTATAAAGGTCTTACTAACTAGATTGATACGCAGGACAAATATATATTTTTACTTTTCCTTTTTTTTATTATATATCTTATATATAAAAATCTCGTGTCACAGTGTTTGTGGTCGAACTCCACCGAAACGGCTCGACCGATTTTCATGAAATTTTGTATGTATATTCGGTAGGTATGAGAATCGACCGTAAAGTATATTTCATACCGCTAGGTGATTAGGGTGTTCCTATCCAGAAAAATTTTTTGTATTTTTTTTCATAAAAATTTTTTTTGTATTCTTTTTTATTTGGCATGAGAAAATACCTATAACTCCAAATTTTCACACTCCTACCTCCATCCTTTTATTTCTTAATACGCGATAATCTTATACGCGATTTTAGTATTTTTTTTATGAAATAATTTAACCGTCGTTCGTATTTCAAACAGAACGAAATTATTTATGTCGTTGAATGATAGATGCCGCTACGTCCGCCTCATCCAACTTTCATCCACGCTTGCGTCACGCACGCACGTCATTTTGACATTTCATCATGAAATGTCAATTTTGATTTATAAGCAATATATTTATTCGTATTTTATGACTGTAAAAAGGTTGGTAAAATACTAGAAGAACAAATACATTATCGATATACCGTTTTTCATCAGTAATTAAAACAATTTTGTCTATTTGTGTGTGTGAGTATTACAGTGAACAATGCCAGGAAGACGCAAGGGGGCGAATTTAGGCTGTCGAACGAATAAAGCAACAAACATGAGAAATACTAGAGCAGAAAGAACAGTCGAACAAATCCAACAAGATAACGAAAATATGCGTGTAAGCATGTCGCAATTGCGTGCATCTCAATCACAATCGGCACGAGCTGAAAGAAATCAACAATCGAGAATTGGAACGGAGACAAGCGACACACCATGTTTTTTCCACGGACAATTATACGTGGCATGTTCTCGCGTGGGCAAACCATCTAGCTTATTTGTGTTGGCTAAAGACGGACTGACAAAAAATATCGTACACTTAATTGCTCTACGAAATTGATATTGATTTGATTTATTTCATTTTCCTACTTTAGGATAAAAAATATATCAAATCAAACAATGAATATGTCCGTTACGTTAATGAAATACATTGAATTGAGAAAAAGAATGGTTGGTGTTTTTTTGTTTTTATCGGCGGTTATCGTGTACAGCGCTCAATTCCTCTTTTTGTCATAGATCCCATCCCCACACACTTACAATACATTCGTTATTTTTTATTTAAAAAACAAAATATTCACTAGCAATAATTTATATGGCAGAACAACGTTCGCGGGGTCAGCTTGTATATGTATATACAGGGTGTTCGTTATGAAACGCACTGTAGTAACACCGTTGCACTCCTTGTCAAATTCTAATGAATACGTGTATTTTCATTTTTTATTTCATA
>NW_014333781.1:29607-39305 GCF_000341935.2 Cephus cinctus | reverse complement strand
GCCGGTTGCCTGTACTTGGCGCGAGACTCGACCGAGTCTCTTGATGAACTATCCCGTGTAGAAATTTTGGAGAGTACACCGGGTGTCAGGGATGGCCTTAATCGGGAATTAACATAGTTTCTCTATTTACCCGAGTAAAAATTGAATCTCCGAATTGCTAAGACATCATCCAGCCGATTTTAGTCTTATTGCTTTAAAATCTAGCGATGATGTTGACGAATTAACCAGTGGGCTAGATCGTATCTCATAATATTAATATTTTGTAGTTAGTTAGCTAAAATGTGTCAGTAGCTAGACAAAACCGTAATAAAAAAAAATATTATTTCTTACTCTTATTAGGTTAGTATTCCAAGCTTTTACCCAGGAAATTCTATGAATTTTCTGTGTGTTCCGGAGGTGTAGTGCTGTGCCCTAGTGCAATGCCCACCTTAGTGTCCTTTGGATACAATTCTCGGCTTTTACGTACTAGTTGTACCAGCTCCGGTGAGGACTCCCAATTTATTAATTGGTGAAGGGATTTCGATTGATAGTTCAGATTCGTTCTGTTACGTTCTCGATTCGTCGCTCATTGTATGTCGCACTATTTGCCTGACTCTTACTCCGACGTTCTCTACCTCAACTTAGTAGCCTGAGCGGCCGTGCATTTCCGTAACTGTCCGCTCCGTTTCGTGCATCCAGTTGCGTTTTCTGATTTTACACGACCCCAAAAATCAGCACCTACGGTTGTGTTTCTTGATTTTACGCGTCCCCAAAAATCGACAGGATCCGTTAAGTTATCGTCTCTTCTGATAAATTCCGTCAGAGCTCTCGTTTCGGTGGAGTTGGACCTGTTCTACCCCAACGCCAAGTTCATACCGGCTCGTCAGTTCCCAGTGAAAAATGAAATAGATGGCGCCCGCCTGGCTTGCGGATGGATGAGTTAAGGGTTGACGGCCGAAGGTAACGTAGGCTGGTTCTCGATATAGTTCATTCTCGGGTGTTTCGCTATCGGTGTCGAGTCAAGAAAAGAGATACGTTACAATACCTACATTTAATTGAATGAGACATTGCAGCCATGCTCGCGGTGCTAGCAATCAATTTCAGACCATATGTATTGTAATGTGACAAATCGACCAACCTCTCAGTACTCCTGTACTGAGAGCGCACTCGTTACAAACAAACAATAAGGACCGGCGACTAGTGTCAACAATAGCCAGTAGATGAAAAACTTCTCCCGAAAGTCAATCCGCGGAAAATAATATAAACAAAATGCGATATAGGATTAGCGCTTCCCGCTAATTGATCTAGCATTTTAATTAGTTAAATAATGCATTTCAAATCAATTTAAGATATTCAGAATACAAAATCAAGTATTTAACATTCTACCAGTACACCGAACGTGAGTAATAATAAAGTAAGCGTGACTTAAATCCGAAAAGATAATGCACAGCAACATCGTTATAAGGTGTTTGAGCTCGATTTACGCCCTCTGGGATAAAGCATAGTAATTACATAAAATCGTTGTTAAGAATTTTGTCCGAGGCTACGGCATACTAGCGCTCGCTATTCCGCTATAAAGTTCTAAGGAGAGGACTGTGATTTACCTCAGACACTTCAGTTGACGCCATATTGATTTCGATCTATTATCCTTGCTGTGATTAGTCAATTCGCACATAATGCCATATCCAATAAATAGGCAGAGCGCCACCAGGGCTTACCGTACTAAACAGAGAGATAGGAATAGACAACAAGTATAGGACGCTTCCCTATGACAATCCTTTCTTACAATACCGACGTTTATTACGGACGATTGTAATTAACACACATAGAAAAAGTGTTATACCTGTCATCGATAATTTAATAAATCTTTGTTATTTTATTTTATCATTTAATCGTGTGTCGCCTAAGTTCTTAAAGACGCCAGCCTCGAGCACTTATTTCGTACATTCATAAGGAGTGTACGAAATTGCACTATCGATAAACGTTACAACATATACCCTAAGTATTTTTTAAATTAGAATAGCTAGATACTTATTAAACAAGAGATATACTTGTTATTTATGCAACAATATACATAACCTCAGTGAGTTCGAACGTGACCATGGTTGGCGAATCAATGAGAAATGGATCACTAGATAGTATTTTCATGGAAAATGTACGCCATCCATAAGTAAGGATAGCTAGATACTCTCACGGTAAGTACTAGATGCCTATGCCACATAATGACATAAACTCACTTTTCATTTGTGACCATAATCGGCTAGCCAACGACTGTGTCAACATTACAAAATGAACTTAATACGTTTCAGCGCCATCTGTACGTTGGTGAGACTACATGCTCCCTAGACAAGAACTGAAACTTATTTACGAAGCGGCATAACCTCACTTTTTGAGTCAACAGTCAAATTAGCTAGGTAATACTAAGGCAATGACTACATCTATAAGTAATATTCGTTGGATAGTCCGTAGGCTGGGGTTACATAGTAATACAATAACGTCCAATTGAAGTGCAACACTTGAATTTTTGTACATTTCTGTGAAAGTATGACAGATTTCGAAAAACCAAAGACATATTTTTTAGGAAATTTCCTTGCCGTTCGAATGGTAAAGGTTTTATCCCGATCGGATATAAAATGGCTGAATGGCAGGGGTTGGAGTGAAAAAGTGCATTTTGGAACTTTTTAAAACTTCGAGAACTAGTAGTTCCGGAAGGAAATTTATATTTCTAATTATGGCACGAGATTGGCATTCTGAGTGCTAATACTCGGCTGAATAGTAAATATCACTATACTCTTTTCTCCATGTGGATATTGCTTAGATATTCCCAAGAACGTTACCCTAAATTCACTGTTAACATTCTATGTACTGCAATTTGGAGGGAACTTTAGATATCAGATAGAATGTATTCACTATGTCAAGGTACAAATTGAAATGTTGTGTAGATATTCCTGCCGGTACATGTAAAACTACTGCCACGTTCTACGGGTGTAAAACTACTACTTGGGAATATTCATAGGTATTCGGTGAGCCTCTCAGCTTTTAAAAGTAAAGTATTGATGTGATCGCTCGACGAGAGAGGTTAGATGGAGAAGGTAGAAATTGGTGGAATCGCCGGCGTCCCTTCGCGTCGCATCACGACGCAGCACGTCTCGCCGTTCAGTCGCTTCTCGTCTACGGTTGTCTACGGTTCTGTACGGTCCTTTGTGATCCCTGCATCATCCTCCAAGTTCTCATTCAACCTCTTTCATTTCTTCTACACTTTTTCATCGGGTTTTTTATGTTATACAATTGTAATACTGGTATTCATATTCAAAATTGTGTAATCGGAGCCATCTTCGGTTGATAAGGGTCGCTATCCCAAGTCTCTTGTTGCCATTTGAAGTCACTGCTGGACCAAATATCGCCAGTTTTACGCTACATTGCTAATGAATCTCGCGTACGAAGAAAAAAGATATAAATAGAGTTAATCCTATCGATAGTACATGAAAAATCAGAGGCAGATAATATAAGTTGAGTGGCAAGAAAGGAGCAGATGCAAGAGCTATGACAGTTTAGTGGAAAATATGCAATGACATGTTTATTGCCATCAAGACTCATACAATTATAAGCCGTTATAAGACGAAAACTGTTAAGGATTACTGAAAATTCTTAAGGATAAGCTGCCTGCGATGCGTTGAAGTTTTAATTTTCTTCATTTCGGTAAGTACATATAAAGAGTAGGGAGTAGTTTTTCCAGCTGAGTTAATAAGTTCTAAAATAAGTTTTGCACGTACGATGCAAACGAACTGCATACTTGAATAACGTTTCGCAATGCGATCAAGAAGTCTCATCATAACGTCACCAAATATGTGATTAACTAGTTGCTCTACTGCGAAACATTTGACAGAACTGTGATATCGATCGAACCGGCAAACCGACGAGTACTGACTTCTGAGTTATTAAGCCGGGCGACGGATTAATGCATATTGATGAGTTTACGTATTAATTCCGCCTTCACCCCTAACCTCAACTATCAGTCCCTCTAGCCGCCACGACAAGCACACATATTCTTGAACCCACGAGCCTTTAGCCTCACTCTTATTGCGATCAATCGCATCTTCCCAACGTGCCTCCCATCATCTTACAATTTCAAATTAATAGAATATGTTGTGCACATCGTCACATTGTAATTAACGTGGATGGAAAACGGAATAATAATATAATATATATAATATTTGTGTATCTGTATAATAATATAATATATGGCATAATAGTATAATACCGGCCTGAAAAACAGGTATAATCATATAATAAATATCTCTCTAGTCACGTAGCGAGTTTGTAATTTCTTTTTAAGATATTGAATTATTAAACCAATAATCGAATCTCTTTCAAAGAATTGTCTGGCATTAGGTAATAGCATCATTGTCATTTATTATGGAAAAAGTTATAATCGGTATTCGAGGCTAAATATTCTCCTTCCAGGAAGCCGGATGAGCCTTCATCACAATCTCTCTACGTTTGCGTAATCAATCAATAAGTCTGTTGACAGTTTGGAAAATTCAAATTCAAATATATGCTTAGCATCAACTACTGATGAACCAAATATCTTAATTGCAGCGGGCGTACCAATTTGGGATCACCTAATTACCAGTTTCTAGTGCTATTACAAACACTTATCTATTAGATCTATTATATCCGGATATTCTCCGACCTTGGAAGTCACGCACTCGCGCCTTTTAATTGCTAAAGAACTTTTGTCAGTTCTTTGAGTTCATTAAGTCATTGTAAATGTTCTTGGTACATGACTCGACCGAGATATCCTCGGTTTAATGTTCGATAAAGGTCAAGTTAAACATTACGAGGCTCCTAATTCACATAAATAGTGGCATATTCTCAATTTTATAACTTGAGTGACGCACCGAGAATCCCTTTAATAGTGCATTAACCAAGTAGGAGGCCTCTGAACAGTGTTAACAACACGAATGGCGTTTAGCTCGATACCCATACTGATAGTTGGTAGAACTGATAGTTCACTGGTGAGAGTGTCACTCCTGTCTATTCTGTTCCTTCGGAAAACCTTTGGTATTCAGTTCAAAGAATTTTAAAAATAAAAGAAAAATAATTTGAATAATTGTTTTTGATAGATAATTTCAGCCCATTTATATCACCTAATATCTAATTAGGGGATTCCATAGCATAACACATTGCGTGTTCTAGGCGATACTTTGTAATAGGAGCGATCATCGTTAATAAGCATGAATATTCCACCAGCATTGTAAAGACAAGTCCAATGAAATTGCACTAAAGTTATTGCGTTTTGTAGGTGTGCCGTTATTTGAGAGTGTCCGCAAACAGTTGATTAGTGATCAATCATTAAGTCATTATCTTAGCTCTTTTATGACTGGCCGTATTCTTTGTTTGTTAAATGATGGATAAACCGGCATATAAAATGTAATTGATCGATTCGTGCAGAACGAAATGACACTGAAATACATGTTAGATTTTACCAAAGACTTTACAGTATTTTCAAATGGCTTTTAATGTATATCATACCTTTCATTTCATGTTTCATTTTTTTATAGTCACGTTTGAGTGCGTCATTGTTTGCATTCTGTTATACTATAGGTTGCTTACCCAACCTTGGGTGGAGTACTACGGCTCGTTAATAGATGTAGTAGTGTTAAGGTGAAACAAACAGGTTAGAATGAAAGAAATAGACCAGAAATTAGAATTTGACATAATCAAAGGGAAAATAAATTTGCGTAACTAGAACAATGAAACCTTGGATAAATGAGAGCGCCCCTATCATCGCGTTCGTTTTTTTGTATGGCTTGCATAATAAGAGGCATACGAGAATATTTGGCCGCAACAACTGATTTGTTAATGGCCCTGTAAATATAATTGCAGAATTCTAAAAGCGATTACGTACGATTGGGCCAGAGACACAGTTTCTGCAAAATTTGTATTGACCGGGCTGTAGTTGACAAGTAAAATTAATCAGTCTACCGTGTAAGATCTATTCTTTACCTTCGTCAAAAGAGTTTGTATACGCAATAACCACGAACAAAAACTCGAGCATTCAAACAATTTTATTACTTCAAAGTCTCATGCCACAATGTCCATAGCCAGAAGCAGAGCCACAGCGATCATCCAAATAAAAATATTTATTCTCTAAGTGGTTCTGGAGTGGTTTCAATTAAATTTCAATAATCCATTTTATGTCTGCCTACGATCTTTCTGGATTCTAACTTGAAAAAGATTCGTGAAAGTATGTATCAATCTCTGCTGAGAAGCCGTGTGAAGATGATTTAGGTGGGCTCACATTATTTTTTCCTTTTACATATGTATGTACTGAGGCATTACATTTTTCATTGTTCCAAGACAAAGACGATCTAGTTACTTTCCGGATTTACATCCCTTTTACCAAAATTCTTGTTGGCGACATTGCAGGGTAAAATATTCTTTGTATTTATTTCCTTATCTTATACTTGTAATATTTTATTTTTATTTTGTACTGACAAGTGGACGGGCCCACCTACGTTAGAGAGATTTCTGACTGTTCAGTGATTCTCTATCCCGCATAGAGTGATTGCATAAAAGAGACAGAGAAAGAGGAAGATCTCTCGAAGGTGTAGAACAATTTTTGGTTTTGGTACTTGCAATGATTAAGAATTCCAAGTATGGTTATCATCCACGCTCTGTATTTAGTCAAAGATTTCTACAAAGAGTAGAAAGAGTTCCTTTGCTTTATCAAAAGCAAAGGAGTTTTCGAAGAAACCAGAGTAATTCGACAGCAGCGGATCGTTAATACCGAAAATATATATTACCGACCGCATGCGTTTCTACCAGGAACTAACGATATAATGTTTAAATCGTCTGCAACGAACTGACGACAGAGCCGTGTGGTACGTTACGGAGTGTTCAATGGATTAGCGCAAAATCAAAGTTCATGGAAGGAGCATCCTCTAGAACTCCAGTCTGCCGAAGATTAGCCTTATAGTTATAAGGGACGACATAGATGCCAGAAAAGCGATAGTTTTCTCCTGGTCGCCTCAGCCTACCGTAATCGTAGCGCAATCCAACGACATCGCGCATTGTAGTTTTGAGATGCTACTATATTTCAAGGAGACAGGTGTTATCCATAAAAAGGGAAGTACCGTGTACCAGCACAATCCTGGATGGGATTTAGTTTCAATAGTCTACTCGAGGGAAAGAATATAGGGAACAGCCAATCCGCCAATTGAAATCAACGCACCAATATGGATCCTGGACGACAGCAATTATCCTCTATGTAATATCACTCATATCAGCCAATCATTATTGTATAAGGCGAAATTTACCGAAACGCCATTGCTATGAACGAAGAGAGAATCGTTATTATTCATATTACCGTCAGTGCGAGAGCTCATCTATTAATTTTTATAAAGCGCATCTATCATGTTAAAAAGTCTTAATTATCTTTTTCTTTCAAGAACCAACCTCAATACTCGTGACAATCTTTTTCCTAGTGCTATCACTGAAGTGCTTCTTTGCAGTATATAGAGTATTTAGACGGCGTCTTAAATTGTATCTTAAACGTCACAGCACAGCACTCCTGTGATTACAATTGATTTTTCTAAATATTTATTAAACTTATATAATATTTACCCTGAGTGTCTCATGCGATCGAATCTAAAATCTTATCGTCTCTTATAGGACGTTACTTGTTTGTTACCGTTACATCTATCCTAAATTTCATTATAATGAATCAATTTTTTTTGCCTATGATTATTCCGGTTATATGAAGATTATTCTTAAGATTATTCTTAATCATACATCTTTTTTTAATCTTTTGATTATTCACTGTTATTATTGCCAAATTTTACATACAGAGGTTTACTGCTCATTCGAGTGAGTCCCAATATATTTTTTGTCAAATTTAATTTTGTTTATTTTCAGTAATACATATTTTAGTTAGCACGTTCTTGACTTTACGACACCAGTCCGTTTACCAGTAGTCGACTAGTAGTCTAGTCACTAAGTAGTCGACTAGCGGTAACACTGACGTCATGAGGTGATCGACTAGAAATTTTCTCGTTGTGCGCTATAAGGACTCAATCGGGAATACGAATAACATGCCCCAATAAGGTATGATCTCCTTATCAGTAAAATATGTCGCTTGAAAGAATTATTTAACAGAGTAATGTGATCGAGTGTAGATCATAATCCAATAAAGTTAACTTGTTATCAAAATGTTTCGCTAAAAACGAAGTCCAATAAGGTCACGTGATCGGGTCAAAGTCGAGAACGTACCACTTTAAGTTATTTTAAATATGTGTAAACTTAAGGCATTTTCTTGTTTTACTATGTCTTTTTACGACCCATTCATTATATTTGATATTATTTGTATAATATAGATAAACTCACGAATCTCCTAATCGGCATATCATATCAGATATTACATATGTATATGTATACTACTAGACAGCATTCCATTGCATCATTGAAACTACTGGATTACCTGTAAATTTGTGATACAGAATGGTTTGTTACTCAACAGCCGGCATAACATTTTAACATTATATGTAGAAGTTAGATTCCGTTTGCGATCTCTGATCAAGACTTCATGAAGTTATCTTAATCGAGCAGAAATTTCTCAGAGCTTTAATTTCTTATGGTGTTGTATCCGTGAGCTCCGCGAATGCTCGTAGATTCTTTCGGAATTGCAAATTCCGATTACGCCTATTTCACGGCGATACTCATGTGATATTGTTCAATTCCGAATTAATGTGATCAACTATTTTTGTGGTTATTATTGTTATTGAATCAGGTGTGATTGAAATACATATTTCAATGCACAGGAAATCGTAATACAAAATATCAAATATGATTGGTAGAAGTACAAGATAGATTCATTGAACATAATTCAATGTGATTGCTATTGTCTTGAACACGTCCCTGCCTAGATGTTATGTACGAGAGTTCTTTACTCCACGACTCCGGTTTTAAGACGAATCATTTTCTCCGTATCAAAGTGTCGCTAATTTCTTTCATAATCTAAAGCTCGTATTCACAACTCGCTCTTAAAGTTACTAACAAAGTCGCTTGTAGTTGAAAGTCACTAAGAAAAAATTTAAATGCGCGCTATTAACACTAAAAGCGAGTTCTGAATACGGGCGTAAGACTACAACTGAGTAATAAAACCTGTGGGCAACTGGCTGCATACCATGTGACTTGCCAAAGATTCCTTTACCCGAGGTAAAGTAAAATTGTATGTTTTTCTTTATTGTACGCCGGCCTGTGTTATGAATTTGTCAAACCCATCAGCGAAGATGAAATTTTTTTATATGCATTTCCCTCATGCGATGCTCCAGTTGTAGTATTCAATTTCTACGATAATAACAAAATTAAGATAAAGTGTAATTAGAATAATAAATACAATAATTGCATAAGAAGGTTGCCGTTCTATTATATGTATTCATTCACATGGAATGATGACATTACAAGCTTAAAATTGATAGTCATCGAAATTTAACTTTAATTTTTCCCACTATGTACTTTGTAATAGAGTTTTCCTATTCCTAAAGGAAAATCTTCTATTACAACAAGATTTAGAAATTCCTGAAGATTTAATAAATTTTGATAATTTATTAGACTATTTTTTTTGTGAAATTCAGCTCTGACTCTTAACCGAAGTAATATTTAAAAATTGGACTAGTGGTTCAGAAAGAAAGTCCCTGAGGTGCCCCCCCCCCCCC
>NW_014333781.1:0-29462 GCF_000341935.2 Cephus cinctus | reverse complement strand
GTGCCCCCCCCCCCCAGATGTTGATGAAACTTGATAGGTAAATAAAGTGCTTGGAGACATAAAAAGTGCGTACATAATTAGCAACCCAATCGGTTCTAGGGGGTGAAACACCCTTACATATATACAAGGTGACTTGCCCATCAGATCGATTACCGCGTAAAATATGCGAAATACAAAAAAAATGTTGTCTACCAAAGTTTCATGCTTTCGAACGTACTTTCAGATGACGATACCAAAAATTATCAAAATTTTGTTAGTAGATAAGTATCTCCGCCATGTTTATTTTCGGGAATTTAAGTATGTTTGTAATGATTCGCATTGTTTTTCCCTGAAATTAGTGGGTGACAGATATCAAAATGATAGGAAATAAATTTACACGTAAAACGTGATAAAATTTACTTATTTCGGTACCATATTTAATATATTTATTTTACAACTTGGAGAATATCACATTAGCATAAACTTTCCACTATGTAACGAACGGAATTCACGAAATATAACAACAATATATGTATCAAGAAAATTGTAATGTTGGACATTACTTTTTTAGACAGCAACAAAATTCTATGCTAATACTGTTAACAATTACGTATTTTCTTTGTTACCGTTACTCTCCAAAAAGTTAATTTTATTGATAAACTTTTGTGAAAATGTATAATTTGTAAACATTAAGCTAAAAATGTTCAAAACTATAATTGCATCTAATTCATACTAACTAACAGTATAGTCAGGTTGCGACATCAGAACCAATTTTAAGGGACTTATTTACGCTTCGGTTTGTACCCGGATGGCCCCTCAAAATGAAACTATTGTCGCGATCCGGCTATAAATAAATGCAGCTTCCAAAAATAAGGTGATTATGTGGTACTTTTCTTTGCAATTTATGCAAGTCTTGATTCTACGTATTCATATAATTACTTGAGGCAACAGTAATTTGAACATTCAATACTTATTGTATCTCAGATGTTATTATAGGAAAGTTCTTAATACAATAAGTGTCTGATTGAGCATGAAAGCGATTGTTTGCTAGTAGGAAAGGATAAGAAATGTTATTTTTATATACGGAACAAGCAAAGGATTTTCTTGCAGCATATATGATCAAATATACAAAGAAACAATGCATTAAATATTTTGTAAATAAAATTTTATATAAATTCAATAAATTCTGTATTGTTAACAATGAAATCATACTTAAAGTATTGAAGATTTCATAAATGTTTCAAAATGTTTCCATATACGTATTTATAAGAAATTACGATTATAATTCTTAATCAAAGTAAAATTTATAAATTGGGCTGAGTGGATAGAATGCCACAGTCTTTACTTGGAGCATCACGATAATCGCAAGTTCAAGTCCTACTCCCGGCAGCAAAAGCAGATAGATTGTTCTTTTTAATTATATTTCAACTGTACAGTTATATCATATCATTATGTAAATTATATTTTTCAGGTATTTCAATAAATATTAACAGTTTAATGAATTTTCTATATATTCATACTGCAATAGTAATTTTTACGAATATGTATATAATGTAATGCAAAATTCAGTCGTCGTAACCGCATCTGTCGTAAGAACATATTTAATGCTAAATGAAAGAGATTACATCTAGCGAATATCATTCATATAATTATCTATAAAATTTATTTTCAGGCAGTCGGGTATCTGGCTTCCAGCTTCGTATGTGCTTCTCTCTTTTCGTTTTATCTAACATATCCGTCAAGGGTACTGGTTAACTGAGAATCCCGAAATTTTGTTGCTTTTGAAATCTGTACATTGCAGGGCCTATAGGTGATTCACGAGTAAAATGTGTTGTTACAACATAATATTTTAAGATGTTCTGCATAAATATGTTACGAAGTATGCATGTGCATAGTTTTGCACTGATCTATATTTTTATATATTATATAATATTTTGTGACACAAAGCTTGGCTTTTACTTTAACGTTGAAGAAATTTTTATAATTTTAGTTAAAAAAAAGCGAAAATCATGTACCAGGGGTACCCATAGGTAATATCGTTTTTAAACTGTTCAAAAATTTGGATACACGACATTACAGGTAGGTATTCCTAACAAATTGTTCAATAAAGAAATAATATTTGAATAATTGCTGCAGTTAAAAAGAATCAACTGTAAGTTTATGTGAAATGTATTTCAGAATAAATACCTAGAATCTTCGATTGAAAAATTGTGATTGTTATTGTATAAATGCGAATTTTGACCTAAGAATTAAATGGTTGATCAATGACTTTTATCTATAATTAAAAGGAGAGTTTAAGACATTTTCGATTTTTATTATTTTACGAATTAAAAGAAAAAGCAGTATTCACGATAGTATTCCACTTGTCAGTTATAATAGCACTATAATACTTGCACACATGATCTCAACGATAAAAGGAGTATGTTGGAACCGGACTGTTTGAGTATTGGCTATTATTCATGAATAATCTTTATTAATACAGGAAACAGAATCTGAAAAAGAAATCGAATGTGTTTACCTCGATTCAAATTAGTTGTTAGACTTCTCATTAATTCACTACAAATGAAACTACACTACCAAAAACGAGAATTACGTCTCTACAATCGGCTACATACGAAACTATACTATTACAAACGAAAATTACGTCACTACAATTGACTACAAACAAAACTTGTTGCTCACACTACCCACCAAATAGTACTCGATTAGGAATCACCATTAATTATTAAATGACAATTAAATCATCATTGAATATGAGAAGCAGTAGTAATATTGAAGAGTAGCGAAGATGTTATAGAAAATTTTGAAAATACAATTAAAATAGTGGGCCAATGCTAGAGCATATAATAAGCAGATATGTAGTAACTTATGTACTTGACACTAATAATACGATTCCAATACTTTTTTTTAGAGGTATTCACAGCACTTCTGTACTTAGCATAGTTTTTTACATTAATTGTAAGTATTTTTTGGGGGTACTGCTTATAGCATAACTTCCAATCTTCAAGTGCCCACTGTGACCACCAGTGCGCACTACTCATAAGAAATAAAATCTCATAAAGGCTAACCCTCTCTACTAGTATTTAATCGGTAATGGGCTTAAAGCATATGTATGTAGATCTTTGCATTAATAATTTATTTGTTGACTAATAGCTAATATCATTTATAAAGAAGCTATAAGGAAAGGAAGCAGAAAAAGAACAGTCTCTCTGATAAATGCAATAGATAATACATGTTCCTTGATTAATTTAAAAGATTGTATGGTTACTACAGAAACATGAGATCCGTATGAAAAACGAAGAATTGGTGTTCAAGTCTTTATGAAATATTTACTGTTTTCTATCTTTTTTCCCCCAATTTTCCATCTGGGTGTACTTCCGAAAAGCGCATACCGCCGATCGATCTGAAATTTGGTATAATAACGTATTTTGACCTTCTAATCACGAATATCGTAACGAAAATTGGCGCAAACACCACTTTGAGTATGAAAATCAAAGAAGAACCTCTTTTCGTTCGGTTTGCATATTCATTTTGCAAAATACATTATTATACCAAATTTCAGAATCATCGGCGGTATGCGTTTTTTGGAAGTTAATCCCATTATCTATACATTTTAATTAAGCGAAGTCCATGAAAATCTATAAAACATATATATATGAAACTATTCTGATGGAGTATCGGAGTATTTTTCTTGTAAATATTTGGTATCACTTTGTAAAATAATAAACGTGATAAATTCTTACACATAGAGACAGACTAATTTTCTATCACCTTCTTTAAATTTTCACTATAATCCACAGATTTATAATGTGCGAAAAAATTCTTTTATGCGTGTACTCATTTCAATTAGTAGATGTATACATACAGGGTGCTTCGTAATTGCCATACACGGGAGGTCAATACTCGTTCAGGGTGGCCCCCTGAGTAAGAATCCGTAATTCGTTTGGTCCTCCTACGTTCAGTAGTTTTTCTACAAATTGAGCTTTAATTCGGCCAATCAGGGGACAGCTTTGAGCAAAGTGTCCCGACGCCTTCAACAATGGAAGACTTTACAAGACTTCACTATAGTCGGCTGAGTTCACTTGGTACATGTGGCAAGGATAAACAAATTTAAAGATCCATTTGATTGTCTGCTGCACATAGCATTTGTTTCTAGACGGCATCGATGAAGTTAAAGCCAGCCAAGGAAGCCCACTAGATACTACACCAAGCAAAGCACCAGAGAATGGGATTGGAGTAAAACAAATGCTACCGACGTTCCATGGACGAAACACAGAAGCTGGACACCGGATCTTACAATACGTCAGATTGAAAAAAATAGACTAAAAGAGAAATGCAAAAACACGTAACGCCTTATTTTGCCCAGAGAATATTCACACCAATTTACAGCCTTTTACGACTTCCGGTGTTGTTGATTTTTTTTTCATACATGCATTTCTCATACACGAGCTTCCTCAACGGTTAAAACTCTACGCGATTTGTTTTTGGGGGAGAAGCAACAAATAATTTTCACAGATGGCAAATTTGTGCTGGTATTGAAAGTCGATGCTGCGTAGCATTTATTTAATTTCATTTTTATGCTATTTACGCTAGCAACTCGTCAATTCGACAATCGTTATTTTCTTATCGACATCGCCTCGTATTATATCCTCGCTACCTCCAATCCAATCAATTTATTCAGTTTTGTGCCATTTGCTTATTTATTGCTTTTTTGTGTTCTGTGTTCCTCGTTCAGTGTTATACATTTTTTCTGATCATTTATTATTTTTTCTACGTCGCCATATTGCGTTTTTCATGGCAGCGTATACGGATCGGGAATACTGGGACATGCTAATGGCCCTTGGGGCTTGCGATGAGTCAGCCGGTGCGGCAGCTCGGCTGTATCGAGAGCGGTTTCCAAACCGTCGTGGTCCTGACGCGAACGTCATTCGGCGTCTTCAAGATCGCTGTCAAAACGGGGGAATATTAGGTTTGAGAAATGGCCATGATGCCGGTAGACCACAAAGTCATCGGAACCTTCGTCGTCAGGACGATGTGTTAGACGCAATCGCTGTGGACGGAACACAAAGTACAAGGAGTCTCGAGCAGCAATTTGGCATGAGTGGCGGGGCAGCGGATGCAGTTCTGTGAACGTTTTCTTAACGACTGCGATAGTGACGAAAACTACCACAACTGAATTCTTTGGACAGACGAGGCAATTTTTACGCGCGATGGTTTTTTTAACCAACACAATAGCCACGTTTGGGCGGATGTAAATCCAAGAGCGGTGAAGCAGAGGGACAACCAGTTCAAATTTAAAGTGATGGTTTGGGCTGCACTCATCGGTGACGAACTGGTAATTCTGCTTTTTTAATTCAAAGCGAATTTACAGACAGATAGATTTCGCCTCGAAATCAAAATTTGGTCCTTTTCTCATGTCAGACCACATGTATTGTAGCGTTTCCAGTGTGAAATTTTTTAAATAATTCTTTAAAAATGTGTAGATCGGCCCATTTTTCCTCCCGGATCGATTGGATAGCATCTTGTACAAGGAGTTCCTGGTGAACGACCTGCCCGATCTCCTTGCTCATCTTCCAAACGATGTCCTTAGGAATATCGTTTTCCAGCAAGATGGAGCATCGCCGCATTTTCGCCGAATCGTACGCAAATACCTGAATAGCGAATGGCCGGGATGGATCGGAAGAGGTGGACAGAAACCTTGGCCGCCAAGATCACCTGATCTGACCCCATTGGATTTCTTCTTGTGGGGTCATTTAAAAGATATTGTTTATGCCGGAGCTCTCATAAACAATATTAATGAATTGAAACGGCGCATTATTGCAGCTGCGGAGAGCGTACCGCACGACATGGTGGCAAAAGCAACAGCCAGTGTAGTTGAACGGGCACACTGCTGCATTGCACAGAATGGTGCTGTGTTCGAACAGTGCTTGAATTAAATGAAGAAAAGAGTTTCCGTTGAGGAAGCACGTGTATGAGAAATGCATGTATGAAAAGAAATCAACAACACCGGAAGTCGCAAAAGGCTGCAAATTGGTGTGAATATTCTCTGAGCAAAATAAGGCGTTACATGTTTTTGCATTTCTCTCTTAGTCTATTTTGTTCAATCTGACGTATTGTAAGATCCGGTGTCCAGCTTATGTGTTTCGTCCATGGAACGTCGGTAGCATTTGTTTTACTCCAATCCCATTCTCTGGTGCTTTGCTTGGTGTAGTATCTAGTGGGCTTCCTTGGCTGGCTTTAACTTCATCGATGCCGTCTAGAAACAAATGCTATGTGCAGCAGACAATCAAATGGCTCTTTAAATTTGTTTATCCTTGCCACATGTACCAAGTGAACTCAGCCGACTATAGTGAAGTCTTGTAAAGTCTTCCATTGTTGAAGGCGTCGCGACACCTCGTTTAAAGCTCTCCTCTGATTGGCCGGAGTAAAACTCAATTTGTAGAAAAACTACTGAACGTAGGACCAAACGAATTACGGATTCTTACTCAGGGGGCCACCCTGGACCAGTATTGACCTCCCGTGTATGGCAATTACGAAGCACCCTGTATACTTACCTTACTCTTGTACCATGTACGTGCTATATTGCGTGTTCGCACAAACATTTGCTTTATGAAGTATCGTGTCAAGATATTATGCAAATTAAATGAAATAGGTTCAATATAAAAAAAATAAATTTGTAATAGGGGATAGAACTAGTGATTATTTATATTATAATATAAGATATAATATAAGATATAAGATTAATTTCAATATATACGATTGTTCTATCCAATTATCATATGGTTTACAGCAGCTTCGGGTTTTTTTTAATACTATTCTTATACATATAAAGTAGTGCATGTCATGAGGTACCGGTATTTATATACCCTAATAACAGTACTTATGGAACCTTATGTAATTATACCCCAAAATTATAATCTGTTAGGGATGTTCTAATTAGACTCCAAGTGTTCAAAAAGCTTAGAGGAGCTGTTATGC
Organism: Cephus cinctus; assembly: GCF_000341935.2. Classification (NCBI taxonomy): domain Eukaryota; kingdom Metazoa; phylum Arthropoda; class Insecta; order Hymenoptera; family Cephidae; genus Cephus; species Cephus cinctus. The sequence goes on along the minus strand of NW_014333781.1, from coordinate 22,505 downwards.
TATGCTATACAATTATATTAAAGTATGCTTCGTAAAATTACTACTCTGATACATTTGAGAGATGCACTTTAACCACTTGCGCTACGAATGAACTTCACGATTGCGATGCCGTGCGCTACAATGTAACAAGCGATAAAGTGTCACATCTACGCCGCTCCGCGTCTGCGAGTGTAATCCTTTAATTACATCGTATCACGTCGTGCTGCCTAGCGATTAAACTTTCGATTACCCCATTCTTAATCTTTTAGTAACCGCAGATTTAATTGATTTAATTGTCTTTAAGTTTATTTCGATCAAATACTATAACTGTTCTGAGTACACTATAAAGTCGAACCAAGTGTACCAGTTTCATAATTTCAACAATAGTGTAATAAATTAAAATCTGTGTCGATTGATCTTTTCCATGATCCGAGCTGGTAGTTGATATTATCACATCTTTTTTTTTAGTATGGAATACAAAACATTCTGCATTTTGGGTATGTGCTTTATCGAAATCGGAAGTGCTGAATATCTGATGTTTTATCTATATCCGGAACTTCATATCTCTTATAAATGTTATACCAATCTGTTTAGCATTTGTTTGAAATATTGTCCACAAAATTTGTCACTCATGCACGTCCGCAAGGACCCACGGCCACGCATGCACAGACACGCGCGCATCCCCTTGTCTTTGGTGGCGGATTATAATATATTCCCAGATGTTTCATGCGCTCTCTAACAAAAACTGTAGAACTTTTGATTTTCTGTAAAATCCCAGTTTAATATGAAATAGGAGACTGCATTCACTAAAATTTAACAGTATTAATACGCATATAGGGAATACCCTTATCCATTTGGCGAAAGGTCTTTATGGACATCCAGCTCATTGTGAGACTAAAAATTGTCATCTGTGCACGGAGTATTACTAACGTCGACACCTGATTTTCTATAAGAGTTGGTCGCCAATATACATAGGACATCAATATACAATAGAGATAAACTGCAAAAGAAGGGATGTTGGAATAGCTGCTCAATAGGCAATTTATGTGCATTATAGAAATAAACATAGGTTTCTTTTACTAGGGCTTTTATCGATCATCTGAGTTTATTAGGACATTCTCAATGCCGGCGGTCCTCAAAATTTGAATGTGTAACGAGTCTAGATGCTCCGACCTATGTGGCCAGGAGCTTTTACTCTTAGGAAGAACAAGTTGTTCAATTGTTGTGCTCCTCTTGATGACAGTGAAACTGGCGACTCTGCACATCTTCGGTACATTCCAAAGTAGTGTAAAATGCAAATTTTTTTTGGCTCAGTAGCCAGGAAGAAGTTGCTTAATGATCAGCACCGAAGGAGTACTGAAATCAATAATTGAACAGGCCACTGTCTCCAAGGCCAAGTGTATCTCGACTTCGGTTCTTCAAGCTTAACTAGCAAAACGAGATGCGAAACAAGGCGAAAGCTTCATATAGTGGCTCCCGCTTTCTCCCTTTAACTCCTTTATTCTTTTTATCGTCATCAACCTTGTTATCGATACTCGTTGGTAATCATTACGCAAAAATGATTGTCGTCTGTCGACTTGACTGTTGCATAACGAATATAGTAATGTAAATAAACAACAGAGTAACGAAAATAAACAAAAGAATAATATTCGTTTACGTATCCACCGGTCACTGTTTTTGTGGGAAAATAAATGATTGGCTGTCCCCAGTGGGAGGAGACTGAGGAGGAGTTACCAGTTCTCACGCGCTTATGATTGACTTACTTTAATCCGTAATAATTAATAAGATGATTAAAAATTTTGAATTTTGTTGACGCCACTATTTGTATTTTTTCACGCCGGATCTAACGGTATGTCTCCTATCCGGGGCTTAAGAAATACCCTGTATATCAGTTCATTTAGAAGCTAGTGTGTTCTAAATGTCCACAAGGAAATTTGAAGCAGTTGTATCGTTAGGCTCGCATAGGAGTGACTACATGTAAGACTGAGAGAGGAGACAGGAAGAACAGTCAACTGTTCAGCTAAGATAGTCCGCTATATCCTGATAGATCGATTGGTGACCCGGCGACTGAGTGAATGAAAGAGGAGATAGAAGAGAAAACACGAAATAACGAATAGAGAAAATAACTAGGCTGACCTCGAGGACAAATTTAATAGTGTCAGATTTGGATACTTTGGAATAATTTACGAGATTGACGAAACAGTTCTAATTTCAAACTAAAACGTAATGAATTTGTATTCATAACTGATTGATATAATTACTCGGCACAACGATCCTACTTGGCACTCATCAACTAGACTGAATACTGACTACCACTGCTACTCGTCCTAGTACTACATTCAACAGATTGGCCATTCACGTCAGACGCACTTGCATCCTCAGGCAATTATAACAACTATGGTATACGATGGACTTGTAATTATTAGGATTGCTTCTACCCCTCTATTTTAAATATAAGCCATTCCGCATGTGTTTTTCCAGAGAAATTTAATTGATCTTCAGGATCAATATGTCATGCATGACGAGGGAAAAAATTAACAAATTACTCGTTGGACTGTATCCTTTAGGCTTCCATCGCTGAGCCTGACCCTTCATCGCGCCCTTAGTTATATTTATAAACGCCTCGCTTACGGGAACAAAGCCTCGCATGAACGTCGTTTGCCACAATCTTACCATATCGAAGAAATTTTGGAAGGCGAGGACTCTCTTCAAGGTCCACGATTTAGTCTTAAGAATAGGGTAGTTTTTTATAAAAGTCAATTGAAAGCAGGAGGGAGCCAGGACGGTATAGGCCAATCAGCTGCTACTCGCTGAGATAAACACATCGTCAACCAATATTGGCTTCGTACGTTCATCAACTACCAGCTCTTTTCGTTAGCCTCCGTTATTTGATCTAGGCTGGGTGCTCTCTTACCCTTTTCCTCGATCTGGGCTGCCGCTGCTAATCGATCTGGTGCTTAATCCGAGCTGGATACTTTGTCACCCCGCTGTTTGATTCGAGCTGAGCGTTCATAAACCTCTCTTGACTAAGTCCAAGCGCCCGCTGTGGTACCTAAAAAATCTTATACCCCTGTCCATTTAATGTCTTTTCCATATCCCCCGTGACCGATCCATCTTCCATCAAACCGCGGGCGCATCGATGCAGACGTCACTATCTTATACCTTATCCGGTTACTTACTAAACACCGTCACAGCAGTTATCGACCGAGCTCTCAGCACCACATTGCCCTCGCGGTATTATATACGAGAATAACGAAGTGTGCGCGTCAAAAAAGATTCCATAAGTACCATGATAGTATTTTTCTCTAGATGCATACAATAAATTTCAGTTTACATTTTCTACAGGAATGTGTACACTTGCTCTTTGCTATTTAAAGTTTCCTCCGCGAATACATACGCATCAATTAGTGGCATTATCGACAGTGGTGACCTCACAGTAAGCGTTCATTTCGTAATCGGAAGGTGACCTCTGAGTTGAAGATATACAATTTGCGAGCGCGCTTTCCCTCATAAAATTGCGAACGATGAAATTCGATATCACTTGAGTTCCAAGGAAATGTCTTACTTTTATGCACAGTTGTGAATATAATGGTCGGAATACCCCTACGATGTTTTTGTGATCGGGCTTCCCGCTTCTTCAGCTGGTCGTTATGTGTGAGGGATTTTAGACTCATTTCTTCTTTTCCGTTCCTATGTCACGCAAGGTTTCTTGAAAATATTATTTTTATAACTTATAAATACAATATTATATATCTTATATTATTATTTTAATTATTATAAATATTATAAATTAACATTGTCGCAGAATAAATCATGAGACCATGATTCTTTAGATAACTGCTTTACTTTTTTATTCATCAGTCTTGCATGGCAATGGAAAAAAAGGAAAAATATCGCGTCTACAATTTCTTACGTGTAGCGACGGACTGAGAGTGGAGGCCTGTCCGTCAGAAGCATCATAAATGTATTTCACCTATTCATTTTTGCAACTTTACCTCTATGCCATTGCTTTTTCTTACTTTCCGTAAAATATTTTCATCTTTCTCATTTTCCTTTTAAATTAATAGAGGCCCGATAGCAGCGTTTTCATTTATTTTCCTGTACTTACTTCTTTTTTTCCTCTAATATACCGTTAGCTTGAGAAGACTAATTGGAATTCTTCGTATAAGCGATAGAGAGGAATTAGGGACAATATTTAATGGTATGCCTGAGCGTGCGGACGAACAGGCGCCAGTGAAATATGCTGTCTGCGCTCTGCATTAGAGACCTAATACATTTTTGGGTACTGATTTGTCTGTATTGTTGTTCTTCCTTTCAGAAAATTCAAATTTTATTGTAGATGTAATATTTACCCATAGTGCATAAAGATAACAACTAATGCATGTAAACTTAAAAACAATCTCCCTTCTATTCTCTTATTCTTCCCTCCTTCCCAAGGCTAGAAATTTCCGAAAAATTAGGAGTTATGATCGGGAATTGAATCCGATACCTTCGGACAGCTAAACTGGACACAAGCCACTATGCCACCGAACCCACTGTTCAACCTGATAAGTCCTATTTATTTATTTTTCATTTCTTTGTTCCTAGAATCTTTGACATGGAAGCATTATTTCTTGAAAATTTTCTAGCCTTTAGTAGTTTATGACTTTTTGATCTGCCATGCATTGCCGACGTTTTATTAAGCGCAATTGTTCCTAAGCACCGCAAAGCTCATCGAATCACTCGTGAGGACAAACATGAGTCGCGATATTTCTTTAAAATGAGCAGCCAACGAGAAATTAATTCGCCGCGAAACTAGATGGGCATCCTCACGTATACAAATCTGTCAGAGCACACCTAATGTTAGAATGTTAGAAAAAAACCCTAGCCGGGAATTCACATAGTTTTCGTATTTATGACTTGCAATTATGGGCTCAGCCAATTTTCAGCTAGTATGTTAATACTACAAACTAGGCATTTCCTATCAGGCACATTATAGTAAGCGTAACCGTAACCCTATCAAGGTTATAAACTGTGACGACGTGAAACAAACAACAAGCAAATAAGGACTTTCTAAAATGTGTATAGTAAAGTAATACTTATAGGTAGTAAGTACACTTTAATTAAAGTGTGTCAGCGTAACGTATCAGTTACACTAAACTTTTTGAACGCCCTTAATGTAATCAAGACGTCTTTGTCAGTCGTTGTTGATTATTGTCATTCATTATGATTTTGGATGAAATTATATGTCGCGAATATAAATCTTAAGAAAACTTTCTATAGTTTTTAGATAATATTACTTTCTTGAATCTATTAATAACGGTTGTCTGGTTTTATTTGGGGAAACTAGAAAGATTTTACACAGTTTATTTGTAAAAGCATTAAACAAAAAAGCCTTATAGATTCAGTATCATCGTAATACAGTTTTTCAGAATAATTTATGGACATTGTGAAATATTAGCTACAATATTTTACTACTAGCATAATATTTCCACCTAGAGAAAGAGAGAACTATCAAGATATTTTTCAGGGACCAAATGACCTATTTAATCTCCGGCCTGTACTAAAAAGCGTTATATTTAGCATAGCCCGGAGGTGGTTTCCATACTTTTCCCATACTCGGTCCTAATTAGAAATAGGAAAAATCATCAGGATTCGGTTAGCGCCAATAAACGATTTGTTCATAGGTTGACATTACCTCCTAGCCACGATGTGCTTGCCGTCGTGACGCAGGTCATAGCTACGGTAATGCAAGTAACGTCACGGCGCGACAGAAGAATGTGTTATATAGTTTCGTTAGAACTCATGAACACAACTGGTACGTTGAACATGATCGAAATTACGGCGACGCCAACCAACGATACTGAGGGCGTCAGCTAGCCGACGCCCCATTGCGATTACGAGGATGACTAAATATGTCATCATACAATCCCTATGTAGTATGAGGATTATTTAGTCTTCACTTTTTTGTTCTTTCTACCTCGATTTCGATAGAATGAAAAGTAAGTAAAGTTTAATAAAATCTCGTTTCTCGGTATTATGAGTAAAAGAGCCTCATGTTGGCGTGAATATTGCAAGGCAATAGGATTCGATGCGTAGCAACCAACTTAGAGCATCGATTGGCGTAGTGGAAGCTCTGTAACATTCCAAAACAGTCTATAACGGCAGATACGTTCGATTGAAAAAGTTTACCGCACTATTCCTAAAAAATGATCGCAATCTATTATCGATTGTAAAATAATGGAGAGAATAGAAAAAAAAATTAAAAGTGGTTGGATAAAGTTTCGGTTAATCTATGATTACAGGTCAGCAGGCAGACAGCCAGGAAAGTTCGCAGGCATGTGTCATGCTGACAGTGTGGTGGCATCGCCGATATCAAGCGTGGTAGTACTCCTGGAAGTGGCTATTGGGCCAAGAAGAACTAAGAGGCACAACCAGGAGAAGAGGAGGAAGAATAACCTAACTCATGTGGACCTATATGATGGCTGCAGCAACTGCTGACCCGCTAGCGGCACATGCACGCCGACTTGCTTCCTCTCACCGGCCTCAAAGGACAGTACCCCCCGAACCTCCAGAGCCACCCGAACCCTTGCAAAACATTCGTCCCAGCTCGACGGAATCCCGTCCGGTCCTTATTTCTGCTTCCTCTCCAGCTTCGTCGCAACCTTCTCCCTCTAATTCACATATAATTTCTCATTCTCATTCACTGTCTCCTTCGAACCGATCCCCTCTCGGTAATCATGTGTTACGTCGAAACTCTCAATCGTCTCAGGTTAGTGGGTATTTTAGCTTAATCTTCGAAAGATAATAGAGTAGCTTTCTCAAAGGTTCTGCAGGCATGATATCAATTAATCTTGTGGTATGACTGTGCAGCCATGAGGTCGCACTATGTCATAAAGCACCGCACTGTGGAAGCAGACGGGTATAAGTTCATGGGTCTTAGTCGTCCTTGATGTCGGCCATTAGTTGATTAAACTGCTTATTAATGGATTGGATATATTTCTTGGCGCATCTAGCATCATCGAGATTAAGCGGAAAAATAATATCCTCGATATTTTTTGCGTTACGCCTATCTTCCATCTATTGCTAGAATAGCCGGATCTAATCGTTTGACATATGTTGCGACAGATTTTCTCTGGCCAGGATACGAGTCTTTCAAGCCACGTGGCAAGAATTTCGGGCACATCGAATTGTCCCGATACGGAACTTTCGGAGGTTATACGGGTTCTGGAAGTTCACCATCCCAATCAAGTGAGTACCAATAAGTCATTGTGATTATTAATGCCACTAGGATAATTCGCTCAACGGCTATACCCCACATCCCGCAGTGAATGTTTAATGGGGTTACGGTACATGAGTCTAAATGTAATAGTATCCTTCCAACATTTTCTTAATGTTTAGATATCCCTAATAGCTGGGTTTAGGTTAGGTAGATACGACGACGCCAGGAAGTTGTGCATAGAGAGTGAAAAAAGATCAAGCTTCTCTCCACTACATCAGATCAATCGATTTTACAGGAGAGTGGCGGGATGGAGAGTTCCCGCGGGAACTTCCACAAATCTGACAAATTTCATCGTCGTTTCCGTCGCCTTACCCACCGTCTTCAGGTAATTGCTCAGTAAATCTATTAGATAAGTTATTGGCTTCCTGATCGACTAACTGCTCCGACCAAGTTGCTCAGTTAGCAATCACCTTTTCGGGTTCAGCCACTAGCGCTACCATCAGAGAACATCGATTAAATTGAGAAAATATGTTAAATTGTATCGTTTTAGTGCATGTGGAAGTGTAGACCCAGGAGAAGGAAAAAAGAACAAGAACCGGACGGATTCCTAGCAAAATTCCAGGGCAGCAGTACGTCGACATCACCAGAGCACAGCGCCACTTGCTGCTGGGGCCACCGCCTTGCCATCGACCCTACACTTCCTTTTCACTATAGAGTGAGTACTGGTCTATTTGTATCTTCTTGCGCATATTCTATTTCCATCGCCTCCCATTGTCATTTGTCGCTGTTTATCAACTATTACCTTTTAGACCATCTATCATGACTCATCAATTTGTTAGCTTTGATGACGATTCGATCTATTGGAATGAAACTTTTGTTCAACAAATGTTCATTTAATTAAATCTAGCGATTTTTACGCTCATTATTAAGGGACGATGATGTTTAAATTTTATAAGAGCAATAAGTTAGCATTTAAAAAGAATTAATTTTTGATATACATAAAAATCTGATATTACAATGTGAATATGTTTAAATTTTACATCTATAAATATAAACTAGATAAAGTCTCGTAGATAGATGATACGGCACTACGATTTGTGCAATTTATTAGCTTCTTTTAAGCAAAATATTAAGAAAAGTCTCTATTGGTATGACATAAGATAAAAAGTAATTGAGAAAGAATAGGAACTTATAAATCTTCAGAGAAATTGAGTATCTCGTCCAACGCTTCTGTTTGATTTAAGTTCCATTTTTGATACCTCTTCCGGCGAAAAGCTCCTAATTTCTTTTGTTTGAACACGATACTCGGGAGTATGAATACATATTATGTTTTTTATTTTTACCATATATATTTCAATGAATTTATAGAAATTCATATGTGATTTACGAAGAATTACATTGTTTATGAATTATAAAAAAAAATATATTGAACTCGTAAACCCCGTATATCTGCAAGCCCGTTCCATCGCTAAGATAAATAGTGTCATTTCATCGGTTATCATATCACTTTATAATAAAAGGAATAAAATTGAATCTTATCCGCACTGCCCTCAAATCAGTATCATTTAAAACCTCATGAAAAAATTCAGGGAGAAATTATGAAAAAGTCAATTAGCAAAGTTACGAGTGACCGGCTAACGGGTGATCTTAGTAATGAAAAGACTGAAATACGATTCCGTCAGACATAGAGTTTTTATGTGCGCTACTTAAGATTTGATTTCTCTGTTTGAGTTCCATTAGGGTACTACTCTTTATTTGGCTCGAAACTGTTTCTTGATTTCAATATCGACCCGTCGCGTTTGATCGTCCCAATAGATTGAACGAATTTTAGAAGCTGCCAAGTAGGAACATTAGATGACGATGGAATTGATTTCATAGAAGCAATTGAAAAAAGCCACCAAGAGGAGGGAAATAACTCAAGAATTTCTATAAAGAATTGATGGATAAAAATTGCAATGATTATGGCTGTCAATCATTCTTTATATATGTGTATATATGTGTATAAGCATAATGATACAATATAACACAGTATTTAATCAAGTTGTGCGATTAACACTTTGCTTAGAAACCTTTGTAAATACAAGGAAAGACAGGTTATCAGTAGAAATTTAGTACAGTCAACTAATTCCAGAATAAAAGATTTTGCTACTCTGGTTACAGTGGCTTCTTGTCGTCTCACTAGCTGTTCTCTATAATCTCATCTTCGTCGTTGGTCGCGCCGTTTTCTGGGAGTTGAACAATGCCGTGCCTGGTGTATGGTTCTTCCTTGATTACACCTGCGACACGATCTACCTCCTTGACATTATCGTTCATGCTCACGAAGGTAAGTCAATGATAGAGATACTTGTGTTTTATTTTTTCCTGAAGGAGTCATCTATTTTAACCGTCTACCCGGCAATTTCCGGCGTCCACTTGTCCTTCTATTTGCCCGAGGCTTTCTAGGTAGAGCCCCTAGAAACATTCAAGCCAATTATTTGTCTTGGACACTGGATGCCTCAGGGGGAAAGATCGATTAGTTGCATATCGATCTAGCATATCGATCAGCTCCTCCTCTTGATGACTAAGAGACTCGAGAAGCAGCAGGAACTACATATAAGGATATTCTATGCTGGCATATCCCTGAGACATTATTACGTATGGAAGATTACTTCCGTACCTGCAACCAGTGAAGAAGAGCATAGAGGTTCATACTCGAGAGCCGGTCAACAGACTAAATATCCTAGAAGATTTGAGACAGCAGGGAGGGAATATATTATTTTTTCAATAGAGAGTCGCGTGCCCCGACGGAGTACGAAGTCACTTTGATATAACAACAGGATACACGCGATCGTTATAGACCATTTCCCAAGGGTCTGCCGGACTATACTGATCATCTTGTATTTTCCTAATTATGCGTAATTACTTTGTCTCTGGCTTTAAAAAAATTAATATTGCGCCGCCAAATTGAAATGGCGCAATGAGCAATAAATTTTTCTTTTTAATTATTTAAAACTTAGAAGAGAATATTTGTCGATCTTGATTTTATTGATAATTGAATTATGACGTGCAGGATATCTCGATCAAGGACTTATGGTGAAGGATGCTAAGCGACTTCGAGAGAATTACTTGAGGACTGCAAGATGGAGGTTTGACTTTCTCTCGATATTTCCGACTGATCTTGCCTATATCTGGTGGAATCCGAGTTCTTGTCAAATTAAGGTAAGACGAGGGAAGTTTAGAGTGAAGAAAGGTTAGAAAGTCTTTACTTCTGCGAGAAAAAATTATATTGTCAATGTAAAATTGGTTTCGATGTGATGTCCCTGGTTAAAATATCCTCTTGAGATTTAAAATTAGAACGAGAGCGAGGTCAGGGTCGAATGGCAGATTTGATTATTGCAACGTAGGTGATTCTCCTTGCTCCTCCTTGATGGGTTGTGACCTTTCCGGGAGTATCAACTGCTTCAACGAGAAATAGTTTAAACGTACAGACTTCAATATCTATTATAGGTACCGTGTCCGGTGATTGTACGAACGAACCGATTACTTAAGCTATCACGAATGTGGCAATACTTTGAAAAGACTGAAACCCGAACAGGCTATCCGAATGCTTTTCGGATATGCAAGGTTGTCCTGGCTATTCTCGTTCTCATCCACTGGAACGCATGTCTTTACTTCGCTATAAGTTACGTTGTGGGCTTTGGTTCAGACAATTGGGTTTACAATCTCAACGGGACTAGAAACGCCTCTCTCACGCGACAATACATCTATAGCTTCTACTGGAGTACTCTTACCCTTACAACCATCGGTGAGTATATAATATCTCATATTGTGATAGATACAGTCAAAGAGTTGAAGAGTTAAAGAGAAAGAGAGAAACTTACACCATGAAATGGTGAAATGATGAAACGAAGTCTCACGAGAAAAGCGCATCGTCTCAGTTTATGGCAATACTTTATGTGTCTTTTTATGTTGAAAGGCCCTTAAGCTTCATTGAACTTCATAAATTTCATATATGTATATCTGAGGAGACGAAAAGAGCTTTCAGATATTATCCTCGTGTCGGAAAAATGCACGTTACTAGATAGACTCTGATTACTCGTTGAAATCCGAAGTTTCACCATAAGATTATAGTTTGAATAGTCTTCCGATATATGCCCAGAATGTATAGACTGCTTGATATGATATGTTTTACATTATATTATATCACAGGTGAAACTCCTCAACCTGAAAACGATGCGGAGTATCTTTTTGTGGTGGCCGACTTTCTGGCGGGTGTGTTGATTTTTGCGACAATCGTAGGCAACATTGGTAGTATGATTAGTAACATGAACGTTGCACGAGTCGAGTTCCAAAATCGCATGGACGGTGTTAAACAATATATGCAATTCCGCAAAGTTTCGACGGAACTGGAAGCGAGGGTGATCAGATGGTTCGCTTACACCTGGGCAAATAAGCAGGCAAGCAAGCATCAACCACTTTCCATGTCCCTTGCGTCAAGGGTATCTATCTACTCATCTAAATGGCTACCTAACGCTCCAGGCATTGGATGAAGAACGAGTGCTCGGCGCTTTACCAGACAAGCTCAAGGCGGAAATCGCAATTCACGTTCATCTCGATACGCTTAAGCAAGTGCGCATCTTTCAGGATTGCGAACCAGGCCTTCTCGAAGAGCTCGTCCTTAAATTACGTCTTCAGGTGGGCATTGAGAACTAGGTTTGGAAGAATTAATTTCCAGATGTCGAATTTACTCTTGATTTGTTTCCACAGGTCTTTAGTCCTGGTGACTACATATGCAGAAAAGGCGACGTAGGTAAGGAAATGTATATAGTTAAACGTGGGAGATTGACCGTGGTGGCCGATGACGGAAGGACGATCCTTGCGACTCTCGGCGCTGGCAGTGTCTTCGGTGAAGTGAGTGTTTTGGAGATTGCAGGCAATCGAACCGGAAATAGAAGAACTGCTAATGTGAGATCCCTCGGTGAGATTTTATTACAATCAAAATGTGGGAAGTTCAAATCTATCCTCCATTGTTTTAAGGGCGAGTGAAAGTTAGTAAAGTATCCTTGTGATGTGATCTCACCTGCAGGTTACTCGGATCTATTTTGTTTGGCTAAGAGGGACCTTTGGGAGGCATTGGCAGACTACCCGGAGGCGAGACACTCTCTGACAGAGCGTGGATGTCAGCTTCTGCGAAAAGACGGTCTGTTAGACGAAGAGGTTTTTCAGGGAGCTAAAGAAGCAAAAGATTCGCTTGTCGATAAGATGGAACATCTCGGTAAGTGCTAAGAAGAAAGACATCAAACAGTCTGAAAAATGTCGTAAATTTAATTTAAAGAAGTTCGTCTATTTTATCATAATAACAACACGCATATACAAATTATGCGCTCAATCTGTACAACATTAATATCTTTTATTTATGTAGATTTCAATTTTTCAAAATTTTTATGTAGACTTTGTTCATAAGAAAATTGAGATCGACAAGTTTCAGCAATCAGGGAGAACGGTACAAGAAGATATAAACAAAGTACATAGTAACTGAGGGTAGATCCGTTATCAGGGAGTTATTCGCAGCAAAATATACAGAACAACTTTTCATCTGGAAAGTCGGCGATAGCTGAAAGTCCCCCAATATCCTCCCGCTAAGCGTTTGTTAAAATTCGCAATAGTTTTTAAAAAAGAAACGTTTAAGATGCACCAATCAGAACGAAAGATTTCCCTGTAAGGCAAAAGTAAGCTGCTTTAGACGAATCGCACAATTAGGAATTGTTTTACGATCCAAGCGCCAAGCGAATTCGTTCACAGACTGCTAATACTGGCGCAATAGAACATTGTAAGAGAGTATAACGTTTTCCTGCCAGTTTTTATTGTTAGTTCGTCTCCTTCTCACGGCTTCTCGTCAGTTCTTCTCATGAGCGTTGTGCGATCGGACGGACCACTAGTTAGGGGAACTTTGATATCTGAGTATTTTAATCGCGGTTCTTGAGTTTCAGATTAGTGACGTAATGAGTTACGAGTGTGACGTTCCACCAGTCTGTGAACGAATGCGCTTGGCGCTTTGACCGTGAAATAATTGCTAATCACATGATCCGTATGCAGTAGCTAACTTTTGCCTTACAGGGGACTGTATCTCCCACCACGCAGCCATAATCCGCGGATATCCTTCGTTCTGATTGGTGCATCATAATGTTTCTCATTTAAAAACTGTTGCAAATTTCGGTAAATGCCTGTTTCGAGTCAACCTGTATAAGGAGGTTAAAATTCCGACACGAATTTTGAGTCCTGGTATTCAAAGGGTTAAGTACAAATCTATAAGTCCCTTTCCAATTCTATTTGCATTCATAATACTGACAAATGACGTCAAAATTAAATGAATTTAATTACTTAAACGAATCTAACCTAACAATTCTTTGATGCTGTATACATATATTTTGGGTCGAAGGGATACATTTGAGTTTGCTGCATGTGTTACAGTATTCAGAAAATGCCAATTTTTTAAATTGTATACATACATATATGCGTGTAGGCGTGCTTATGCTTGTGCGAGAGTGACCGAGAAACAGACAGTGAATGAGAAAGTAGTGGCAGGGGAAAGGCCACCTTATAACTGCATTTTTTAATGATCATAATTTACACCAATTTAGCCTATCGTAATCATTCAAACTGTTTCAAATTTTGGCTAAGAATTTAAAATTATTGAAGAAATAGTAGTTTTCACTGATGAAAATCCTTCATTTAGCCTTATTTCTATCTCTATTCTTTCTAACGTTGTACAGAAAACACCGTATACAATCTGCAGACCAGACTCGCCAGGTTGCTTGCCGAGTACTCTAGCAGTTATGCCAAGATGAAGCGGAGACTTTCGCGAATAGAGCAGCGGGAATCTGCGTGAGTTAAAAAAAATCCTCGTTTTACCTATCTGTTGGTCTATCTTGTTGATTCGTTTACTATATCACTCTATAGTCGCTCAAAGTAAACGTGATAAACTCATGAGTCTCGAAGTCGCTCTGAATCATCCGCCCTGAGCGACAGTTTAATTATTTAGTTGACAGTTCAGGCTATGATATGAAAAACTCATTATATATTGCAGATGTGCCAGCGATAGTTGCAGCGAACTCGAACTTGATGAAGAGGAAGAGGAGAGAAAAGTGTTGGTCAAAAGTGGAAAATCTGAAATTTATGAAAATATGAGAGGTGTAGATTGTTCTGGAGATGCTGTAGTGGGCTTGGATCAAGTTGATATCGAGCGTGAGATGAAGAGAAATCAACTGCGAAGAAGTTTTCAGCGGTCAAGGAGAAGCGGTGCAAGAAAATGTAAACAAAATACAGTGTAAGAGATCTGAAAAGCTATAGTGATCATAAGAACAAGGATTCTGAAAAAAAAGTTGAAAAGTGTAGCTTCTTTGTGTGATATGGAAAACGATGGGACGTACAAATGTTAGTGCCTTCTCCGTTGGTCGTCAGAGGATCTCACTTTATGGACCTCACCAGTTTTGTTTTTCCAGTCTTTATAACTATAACTACGAATTTTAATGCAATTTATTACACCTGGGGTATTAACTTCGAAGTATTATCTTTTGATTTTCGTTAAAGCCTTCCATTTTTTATATTTTATCTTTCGACCTTTTCTCTAGAGCGGTTACACTTGTCACTTTTTCGGAGCGCAAATGCAGCACATCCAGTCCCTGGCTTTTACAGGTTTTTCACTGCCGTGAAAAAATCCTATATAACTAGTTCTCTAATGGTAGCTACATAACATAGGTATTGGGTAATCAACTTAAGATATTCCGAAGTAAGATGAAAGGTTCATTAGGAACAGCCGTCTTCAATATTATCATTGTTACGACTATAATGATTATTCTGATAAACGAGTAAACTATCCCATGGACTATAATTATAATATTATAGTATTGTAGAAAACGATAAAGAGTCGACGAATCTGCTGGCAGATTAAAGAGATGATCTTTGAATCGAGAGTAAAATGAATTCAAAGAAATTTAAGTAATCGAATTGAATCAAGTAACTATGGAGACTGTACGGCGAATAGAGGTGGAGGAAGAGGGAGAGAATGAACATTCGATTTATACATTGCGTCGAGTACACATATCTATTTTCGTATGTTGCGCCGCGTAGAATCCGGCAGTGTAAATGAACGTCGGCGTATAAAACTACAAAATTTTTGTATCAGGCACTATCGAATATTAATAATAAATAAATCATTATTGAAAGCATGTCAAACTTTTCATTTCTCATTTTAAACATAATGTTATGTTTGTATAATACTTGAAGAATTAATGTGTGCATAGGTTGCAATTTCAACTAGCCAGGGTCGCAGTGCGAAAACTTAAGCGCAGTAAAGTTTATCCATAAATGCCTAACTGCACGTAATAAAAGACGTATGTACAAATACAAAATGGACGGAACTTAAAGATAGGGAAATCGAGAGTAGAGACTGTAGGGGACCTTAAAATTTAAGAAGTGTTGTGGTCCCGACTGGTTAAAAAATGAGAGGTTTCACTGTAAATGGTGTCGTCATCGATAAAAGAATGGGCATGTTTCGATTCAAGATCAAGATAATAATAGTTAACGAGACGTTGTCGCATAAGGAATAAAAACATTAATCGTACTGGAAACAAAGAAACTGCTGTAATTAATAACGTTAAATTTCTGTTTCGTTGGATCTTTAACAATTGAGACAAGTCATTATGCGTGGTTCCTTACCCAGATGCACGTGTTCTGTAATATATTGTTACCTAACGAGCAATGTGGTTTAAGAAGAATTGGAGGACTGTTTAGCCCGTTTTATAGCTTTGTAGCTTGAACGTATGAATAAGCGGCGCATGGCGCGCATCATGGTGATTCAGGCCCAGACGTCATGACACGTAGCACAACGATCAGCTGACACGTTAGCGAAAAATGCTTAAAAATTACTTTAAAAAATTATAATAAATGAACCGTGCATTTTCTCTCATAGTTTTCGACTGAATTTGATGGTAAATTTTCTCCGCTACAAATTAGTAATTTCATTTTTTTTTTAATGACTGAGTAATAGTGGAGAAATGGAAGGTAAAAGTCGGTTAGGCGCAAATCTGAGATTGTGTTTTATTAATTATTAATCTGGCCCTGAAAATTGAGGTGTTCAAATTAATGTGTTCATAAGGGGATCTTTAGCTATCGATTGGTGTAACTTTTATACCCAGATCTTCAACTTCATGTACACCATGTATTCAAAGTCTAGATTGACTGCACTAATCAATTCGACACTATTTTCACAATTATTAATATAAAACTAAGAGAGTAATCCGACCTGAAATTTGTCTGATTGTTAACCTTGCAGAATGTGCTTCCTCTTAATGTTCGAGTGCCATGATCACCTCTGATCATAGTAAAAAGTTGATACCTTTGCGTTATCATTGTGAAAAAAAATGCGAAAAAAAGTTTTTGTCGAAAATTTTCACGTTTTTCACGTTTAAATCGGCTATATTTTTTTTTCTCGGTGTCTAATCGAAATTTTGAGCACAGATTCTGAAAGAGCATCAAATTTCGCGTAGGAATAGTGTTATTGCATTATTTTTTTGGTCCGATAACATAATAAATAAATACGTTGAAAAGTTAGTAAAAATTCTGATCACCTCGGCGTTAATGGGTTAAATTCCACCTTAGGTAAGAATCTTCATAAAAATCTTGTTGATTACAAGAGTCTACATTTTGTTTACTTTTTACTCGCATTGTGATAAGAGGGCTGAAGTCCCCTTTAAAGGTTACATGGGTATGGAAGTTTCAAAAAATCGATTTAATAATTTTTGTTATCTAATGTCAAAAAAATGCCAAGAATATTTTTCCAATGTTTCAAGTCAACCAGAGTAAAGTTATTTAGTTTAGTTTAATTAAAAAAAAAAATTATTTTTCTCAGTTTTATTTCTATTTCAAACTTTAAACGCTTTTTTCTCAAAACTCTATTTTTGAAGTCGGTGGACACGATTTCTCAAAAACTAATGCACCGATATTGAAATTCTGAACGCTTCTTATAGATGGGATTGTTTAGTGATTTAGCGAAGGTTCTTTTTTCTTCTTTAATCACAACTTATTTTACAAAGTAATACGTGGTTTAAATTGTACAGAAAATTGTACTTTTTGCATACAACTCTGCCAAACATTCAAATGTTAATGTTTTTTTTAATCCTTCGTTCAATCACGAGCTATACTAATCTACTAACAAAAAATATTTGGTTTTCCGATTTCGGATAAAGTCATGATGAATTCTCCTGACCACCGCGAGGATACTTTCTTCTAAGGGGTGTCCGAAAAACAGGTCCCAACAGCTGAATTTTAAAAATTTAAAGATGAAACTTTTAGAAAATATTGTTGAACTATTGCTCTTTTATATGCTTTAAAGTTTGGATGAAATAATTCTTTTATTATATTAAAAAAACATTAGAGGAAATAAGCTTTTTTTCAGACTTCGAAACCTATATAACCCCTTAACTTAAATTTCCTAAGGATATTAGAACTATCAACGATGGGATATAACCTTAAATTACATGATAGTTTAAGCTGGACTCTGGAGATCACAACATCGCAACTCAATCGACCAACTTAAATGCCGATTATTCGTATAGATGAAACATTTACGATACTCGAGTGGATACTTCAGAGCTCAAGATATCCGCTTCTAAACCGCAAATTAGTAATCTCGCGTTTTGTCAATTACAAATGGTGCTCTCTTTAATAGAACCAAGGTCCATAGAAAAAGATATCGAAACGGAGCCGAATAGAATTACTGAAACATCTATAATTCTGAAATCGACTTATCTGTATTGACAGTTGTATTGGCTGTAACGCTCCGAGCAGAAATCGAAAACAACGTGCAGGTTTGTTTAATATATTTAATTTAATCAAAGCAGAAACACGTATTCATATTAGGCAAGGATCGAAGCTTATGGACGTGGACTACCAATAGCTTACTTCTCCATATTTGCAGTGCACAGCATCCTGAGTATTTCCTGAAATCTACTGATTTCGAGTAATTTCTCCGTTGATACGATTCCACTGCTCAGCTATGTGCAAGCTCAATGAATTTTCATGGTGTCGTATACGCTGGAGCAACTAATTTTAATATTCCATAAGAGTTTCATAAGATATCACAAAGCCTTCAATACAGATTAAGTCGAGAACTATTGTCTCCAAGATCACCGGCTGCTACTTGTCTACGATGTACCGGGCTTATTGTCACTGTAATCGAAATAAGAAGATCAGCTCTCGTTGAAGTAGCTTCTTTTATATTTTTTCTCTAAGAGTAGGTTGACGCTGCCAACCCTCCTCCCATGCTTCGTCGGCGCCGGCCGTTACTACCAGTCGATGTGGCTCATTTAAGTACACGTGTTGGCCTTGCTATTTGACTCCCTACTGTGCCAATTGTTGCAAGAGTACCAATCACTACTGTTTCATTTATCACACCTATCTAGGAAGTTACACACCACGGTGACTTTACATACAGCTTGACGCGAGTTAACTAACGTTATAATAAATTTTACCTTGATTGCGTATCGTTCCTACATTTCCCGACAGCGTACAGATTCTCTTTTGCGCTTATATAGGTTTCACGTGTTTCTCCCTTTCGTTAACTCATTCTGTCTCTCCCTGTTTGTCTCTGTCGCTCTGGCTGGAACGATCAATAACAATGTTCGAGGCACGAGTTATAGCGGCCGAGGTGGAGGTGGCATTTCAGGAAATAACGGTTTGTTATAACAGATGATATGTAAAAATACGGAAAAAAGTTCCAGCTTAAATACAGCAACATTTTTGCCCCAAATATTTATATACTCATATTATATACAGTATCAGCCCAGATGCACGTTTGAGATTTGCGGTGAAACGGTGCACAATTTCGAAAATCTGATGTCACAACGATTGAATATTTTTTGATTGCGCATCGAATGGGCATATTATTATTTTTCGCTTAACTTCCGGTCGCAAATAAAAAAAATTATCTTTGCCATTTCAAATGATATTGAAAAAAGTTAAATGCAAAAGTTGTAGAGCAAGAAAAAATAATAGAGATCAAAAAAAAATTCGGACGGATTGCCCACATAATAAGAGAGATATTTGCGTCCGAAATTTTCTCACTTTTTGACAAATTCCTGATACTGGAGGAACGCCTTAGCTTCGTGCAGCAGCTTCACGCCGAACTCACGATTCGCAATTGTTTTGAGGTAAGCGTTCTGTCAGACGCAAACCCATATAAGGTGTCTAAAATATATTACAATGCTATTTTTCATTACAAATTAGAAGCCGAAGTATTCCTGCTGTTGATTTCCGTGATCCCGGATGTACACAATTTCGAAAATCTGATGTCACAACCATTGAATATTTTTTGATTGCGCATCGAATGGGCATATTATTATTTTTCGCTTAACTTCCGGTCGCAAATAAAAAAAATTATCTTTGCCATTTCAAATGATATTGAAAAAAGTTAAATGCAAAAGTTGTAGAGCAAGAAAAAATAATAGAGATCAAAAAAAAATTCGGACGGATTGCCCACATAATAAGAGAGATATTTGCGTCCGAAATTTTCTCACTTTTTGACAAATTCCTGATACTGGAGGAACGCCTTAGCTTCGTGCAGCAGCTTCACGCCGAACTCACGATTCGCAATTGTTTTGAGGTAAGCGTTCTGTCAGACGCAAACCCATATAAGGTGTCTAAAATATATTACAATGCTATTTTTCATTACAAATTAGAAGCCGAAGTATTCCTGCTGTTGATTTCCGTGATCCCGGATGTAGATTTTAGAGTCTTCGTCTTCCTGGACGTGGATTTTCGAGCCTTCGTGTTCCTCGCCGTAGATTTTGGGGTCTTCGTTGTCCTGGACGTAGATTTCAGAGTTTTCGTACTCCTTGCCGTAGATTGTGGAGTCTACGGCGAGGAACCCGAAGGGTCGAAAATCTATCTACAGCAGGAATACTTCGGCTTCTAACTTGTAGTGAAAAATAGCATTGTAATATATTTTAGCCACCTTGTACGGGTTTGCGTCTGACAGAACGCTTAACTCAAAACAATTGCGAATCGTGAGTTCGGCGTGAAGCTGCTGCACCAAACTAAGGCGTTCCTCCAGTATCAGGAATTTTTCAATAACTGAGAAAATTTGGGACGCAAATATCTCTCTTATTATGTGGGCAATCCATCCGAATTTTTTTTTCATCTCTATTATTTTTTCTTGGTCTACAACTTTTGCATTTAACTTTTTTCAATATCATTGGAAATGGCAAAGATAATTTTTTTATTTGCGACCGGAAGTTAAGCGAAAAATAATAATATGCCCATTCGATGCGCAATCAAAAAATATTCAATGGTTGTGACATCAGATTTTCGAAATTGTGTACCGTTTCACCGCAAATCTCAAACATGCATCTGGGCTGATACACTCTGTATATAGATATAGAACGTACGTGAAGTTAGCATTGTAACATTTACTTTTTGAATTTTTTTGCCGTCAAATAATTGTTGGTTTTATGGTGGTTTTTAGTGGACCAGTTAAAAAATTTGGTTGTTGTCCATTTTTCTGGAAAATGGAAAATAAAATTTGGATTGTGAAGTTAGCCCCAAAAGTCTTATTTTTTATAACAAAAATTTTTTTTTGTATGGAATCGATGCCAAATTTTTTGTCGGTCACGAAGTACCTAATTGTAAAATTTGGTGGCAAGCGGTTTCGTTGAAAATAAAAAAAAACCGTACGCGCACCTGTGAAATGTGAATTTAGCCCCAATTGCATCATCGATATTTCAAGAAAGCTGCACGATTGGTTGAAAAGCCTTTTGTGTATATGGAATGTATTAAAAAATATTCAGCTTCTTACAATTTCACGAAAAATAGAGAACGGGAATCTTGGAGCATTACGATATTAATTCAAATTTGTCTGCCACAGTTGATTACTCGGATAATCAAGTACTTCTTACAATGCTGCAATTCATCATTCTCGTATTGTGTCCGAGGGATAAACCAAGTGACTACGTTTTCAGTTTAATTAGTGGTTCCAGTTGCGGCCTATCTAAATTTCTTATTTTCTAATAAAAGAAGAACATCATCTTAAGAGCATGTGAAATATCTAAGTCGGTAATCAAATTGTAACCAACTTTGTTCACGGATTTAGCTTATGCGGTCAAAATAAAACTTCCATTCACTGCTGAGATGTTATCGGCTTTCGATGAAACTTTTTCTTCTATCATACACGCTAAAGTTCGTGAAAAGAGTTGATTACAGTTTTTATTATCGCTGTCTGCGCAAATCGGGTATTTCACATGGTCTTAATGAAATGCTAAACAGCTTACACACTAATCGGTAACAGAGACTATAATCCAATAATCTACTCAGAGACGATTGGCGGTTTTATTTCGTCTATCTACTCTAGTGGAACCGAATTTCCTTTTTTACATACACGGGTCAAAAACCGCATTAACTATACCTCTGAACTAAATAGATAATTTAATTAATAATGAAAAGAAATCCACGAGCACCCCAGCACAGGTGCGCGTATGGCATTACTATTTTTTTTAACAAAACCGGTTACCACCAAATTCTATAATCTCGTAATTCTTGACCACCAAAAAACTTGGCATCGAATGCACCCAAACGCACCCAACGATTCAGCTTCGTAATCGTAAGGTGCCGCGTTCGCGTCTAGAGACGAAAACTTTTTTGTTTAATTTTTTTAAGAGGTAATGCCACTCTAACGGCTCAAAAAAAATTGTGGTCAATTATTATTAAAAAATAGCATATGTAATATAAAGTCTATTTAGATGAATTTATTGTACACTGAACGTCATTAATGTTGTCCAGCTTGTCGATGCAGTGCGGTGAGGTAAGAGAAAAGAGTGGACAGTGACTGTTTAACGGACGTATGTATGTACCAGGATAGGTGCGTGAAACGCAGGTAGCGCTATGGTGCGAGCGAGACGCGAAAGCGTCGTACGGTGCGTCCTGTTCGAACGTCCCGTCCTGGACGCACGATAGCTATGCGTTAGACGCTGAACACTTGTTCCTAGCCACCACGTCGCATATATCTCTCTTTGTCTTACTAACGCTGTTTGACGAGGACGGATAATCGCAAAATCTATCTCATTCCCACTACCGAAAGTCCCATAAATCCTTTTCGTTTCTTGGTTGGGTACTAGCTGTCCTTGTCATACAGCGTTAGTCTGAGACAGAGGGAGAAAGCGTGCGCTCACCGCACGGCGTCATCCGTTGTCACCATTTCTGTGGCTCAGTGTACACTGAGCGTCATTAAGACGGCAATGCGGCTCTTCACTCGCAATAGGGAGCTTGGTGGGGCATCTTCTCCTACGTTGTCGAC
>NW_014333780.1:12008-22116 GCF_000341935.2 Cephus cinctus | reverse complement strand
TTACTGTATTATAATAAAGGCATCAACAACGATAATCTACGGGCTTCCAATCACCCAAGAGGTGCTGTAGCCGATGCGTTCCCATTATTTAACGTAGCGGGTCCCCAGTAGGCCTATACTACGATCGAAAATAATAACGTCATACAAATGATCCATTTAAATAATTAGCGTATAAGCAAATCACAATAACGTGAAAAAATGGTTCGACTGAAAAATCTAAATAACATGCGCTATGTAGTAAGAAATAAATTTTGTTCATCGAAAATGAATACTAAAATTCTCGACTATATCTCTATTTAACTGGACTAATGCTGTGTTGCTAATGCTGCGCGCTACAGTCTCTTTTAGTACAAATCCCCACTCATAGGCAGCGCCACAAGATAGCTGTGGCCGGGCGAGGCAGGTAAGTAAGTGTTGCAGGAGATAATATAAAACACACAATATATTTATTAATTAGTTAACGTGTACATGAAGGCGGACATGCTGGTGTGCTAGATGCGAGTGATGCGAGACGACTAGAAGGTTCTCGAAGGGTCTGATCCGGAGGGCGCCACCGCTGCGGGAGTCCTTGGATCTGATTGGCTGCTGCCTCGTGGGTCGCCACATAGCTTGGGATTTTCGGGGCGCCATCTACCCGCTGGGATTGGAACTAAAATTTTACTATAGTATATGCTTGACATACCCCCACCACGTCCTCCGCACCTCTATACCTATCTACACTCAACGGTACTAGCACATGTCCTCATTGGAGAAGTCAGCCATAGGGAAAGGAAGGAACAGTTCAATATGTAAACTCCGTTTATTTTCAAATTGCAAGTACCTGATTAGTTAACCGGGCAGTTAAACCGAGAGTAAACAAGAAACCTTATTATTAAAATCAAATCTAAATAAATTAACGATGGTATGAGGGTAAATATGTTCTACTAGAGATAGAGCAGAATGATGATTCAATCCGTTCCGCCCTGAAAAATGAGATAATTTCTTTATCGTATGTCAACAACCTTGTACATGATTGTGTTTCCTCTCTTGAGAGTTTCATGAAGTCGCCGTGCCATATATTAATATGCGTCGTTGTAGCGAATACACATTTTTCAAAAGCTACTCTCTCGATAAGTATCCACATTTAGCTATCTATATACATATACACATATACACCACAGTGAGTGAAAAATGGCCGCCAACGTGAGAACAGGTGCGTATTATGCGCGACTTTAAATGAGTACAATGTTCGAAATACAATAGTTTTCACATTAAAGCTTCACAAAGATCCGTCAACTTGAGTCTAAAACAGCACTGTGCTAAAATCAATACACAACTCGCTGTAGCTTGAAAAAGAGCTCTGAAAAAAGTAGGAGCCTTTCTGCTTTTCTCTTTCTCTCTCTACATATGTATATGCCAAACGTTAGGTCGCTGTGCGATTTATTAACATCCAATTTTCGTATTGGCAGTTGCGTACACGAATCAAAACCAGTGATGAGAAAAGCACTAATGCTGGCTGGTGGGTGTTCCGAAGTTTCTAGTAACGTTTTTCTATTTTTTTTGTTTTTGAGGCACACGTTGCTCCGGAAATTTTCTCGGTTAATCACATCCATTTATCCTTTTACATACGTATGCGCAATTACGTGGACCTGTGTGTGTTCATTCTCGTTCGCCTAAGTATATTCTGTGACGTTAGCGATCAGTGTCAGGCTATGCAACATCACCAATTGTTCATAACGTCAGTCAACGACTCATACGATCTATTTCATTTGCAGACATGCGAATTCCCACGCGGGCGGCCCCTAGATCTCCTAGTAATTCCGTCGTACAAAGGAATGCAGTCTGGCGAACGAAGTGAGTTTTATTTGGAGCACTATTTTAATTTTTTTTTTGTAGCTTTTAAGTATTAATGCTATGAATTAATTATATGTTTGATTCACTCGATCTATCCTGTTGAAAAATTGTAACAAGTAGCAGTTGTTGAAAACTTGATAAATCAATGTTTCATGATTATCAAATACTACACTATTTTTTAACAATTTATACAAACCCCTGTTTATCCTTATTTAGACTACATAAGTGTTACTCTTTTGCACTATGAAAATTGAAGTTCACTTCATGGTAATCGGTAGGCAATATTATACAGTAAGATAATGGTTTTATGACAATTGCAGCAATGATCTGTTTGGAGTTTCATTGATGCAACAACCTGTGCAAAAGAAAAAGCCACCACCCCGTCCACCACCTCCAAAGTTTCCTCCAACATATACTGAAAATCAAAATGGTCAAAAACCAAAAAAACCAGTAAGTTTTTCTTATTATGATTGCATATTTTATTTTTATCTGCGTATCTTGATAAAAATTAAATATTTAGACATTATCATGTTCATGTTGTATCATGCATCTACTATTTGTATAAAAAGAATATTTATATTATATAATTAGTTAGACTTTGAATGTTTACCAATACACTTCGCACTTAAATATTTAATTTGAGATTGGAAAAATCTCATGTCTAAATCTACTCTTGTTTATCCATACTGTAGTATATTTTTAATCTATAATAAATGTCTTAACTGTTTGAAAAAATGTTCTGCTTGTTAAAGGCGAGACCAACGGAAGTCCTGACCAGTCTCTTTGGCCGAAAAGCAACAAAATCCCAGCGGACGAATGTAGAATACTCATACAGCCGTTCACAAGCTTCCATCTTACAACCGTCAAACGTATCGAATGGAACAGTTTCTTTAATAGATCTAAGTCCTCCAGGATCGCCAACATTCACAACGCGTTCAAATAGTGATGGTGTCAGCGTCGATAGTTTTGGTAGCGACGGAAACTCAAATCCATCCGTAATCACAAGTAGCGGCAACACATCTCAAACCGAAAGTGCCTTTGAGGATGATTTTGACTTTTTCTGTGGCATCACGAATCAAAAAGTTGCTCAAAACGATCCATGGAAGATTAATACAGTTCAGGATCCCTTTTCTTCTCACCAAATTTCGAATAGCAGCAGCACCAATTCTAATACTGTCAAACATGTTGGAGAAGCATCTTTTTTTACGTTTAACAATGATAATTGTACAATGAATGAAGTGCCTTTTAATCAACCGTCATCGAACATGACCCAGTTGACGCCAACGATAATACGTGCAAAGCCAGTGAAGCCACCTGCGCCTAGGTCAATACAGAAGAATTCTTCGTCCAACGTCGATGAATTCGCTATTAAACCTATTCCTTTGCCTCGATCTGTAGTGCCTTGTGAACCAGTGACATTAGACTTCAATAGTGCCTGGAATGATGATTTAACGGATGAGCCGTCTCCTCCTATGCCTTCAATACCACCACCAGCACCACCAACAGAATTTTTAAAGGATCTCGAGCAAGGAACCATAGTAAGTTGACGATTAAGCTTTATATCATACTAAGGGAATTCTTACTTTTCAGAATATTGGTACTTATACTAATAGAAGCGAAAAATTCAAGTTCGTTAATTTAACAATTGTATAAGTCGCAAGAGATCCTTGTTCAACAATGGAAAGTATATTTCGCGCCTAATGCATAAGTTTCTCGTGTTAGTTACTGCATAGGCAATATTTTTTTTAAGGTGTTAATCTGGTTATAATATCTTCACTTTCTTTTTTGCTGTACGTTCGCATAAGACGTATTTGCGGTGGAAACTAAGAAGCTATTTTAATGCAAAAAATTAGTGAAATGTATACTTTTTTCATTCTTAGGGGAACAATGAAAGTCCGCACGGGATTGCACTGTACGACTTCAACGCAACTCAACCTGATGATCTTGCATTGAAGGAAGGCGATATCGTTATCCTAATAAAAGCTATCAATGATGACTGGATCGAAGGACGAGTTGGGAATCAACAAGGAATATTTCCAGCTAATTTTATAGATGTCAAAGTGCCATTACCAGGACTATCAAGAAATGTGGTAAATGCTCTGTATACCTTCAAAGGAGAGACGTGGGAAGATTTGTCATTCGTGGTAAGTCAACTACATGGCCAATAATGAAGATTTGTGCGTATAGGTACCTTCCCACTTCGAACGGACTATAGTCGGTCCACGAGTTCAGTGTCGTTTTTTCATAGTTTCCAAGCAACACGGTCCGAAACAAATGACACCCGGTTTTCCCTAAAATAACGTAAACAAATGGTAAAATAACAGAATAAAACGTATTTAGTGTAAGACCATATATATGCATACTCTGTAACAAACATTTTGTACAATGACACAAATGCCTTGCTAGAGACCTTATTGTTTTTAATCTGTTAAAAAAACACATCGAATTGATCAACAGACTCAAGTTGCACAAGACGGATAATTTGGAGAAACAGATGCCTCGTTTATCAAAATCGATCATGATGTGACCGTTGGGTTGGATAACTTTTTCATGTTGACTAATCCTGTGTTCCGATATAAGCTTTCTGTACTGTGAAATTGACGTCACTTCACAGTATACCGTAATGACGTCATTTTTACAATACTAAAAACTTATATCGGAACACAAGGTGAATCAGATCAACAAGGCATCTGGTTTTCCGAGTTATCCGTCTTATGAGACTAGTCCGTTTGACGTGGGAAGGTACCTTATATCATTACCGTTACCTCTCACCGCTAGTAATGACTACCAGCCTGTAGTATATTATACGTAATGCAACATCACTTTTGTTTCCTGTTTCGCAGGAAGGTTCTAGAATAACGATATTGTCCAGGATATCAGACGATTGGTTATACGGCGAATGCAACGGAAAACGGGGTCAATTTCCAGCAAATTATGTTCACAGGGTATCAATTAATCTCCCAAATTATTCTTGAATACCGTTTCCTGCTACACATTTGAGAGGATCTGTCAAAATATTTGTAACATTTACATTGTAAACGATTTGTACTTCCATTTGAAGTTATTGATTTTTGCGGATGAGGGCGACCATAACGATTATTTTTAATCTATAACAAAGGAGGTTGCGTAAACTTTTTGAAACAACCTTTTTAATGTTCTGTATTGTAATGCAGTCAAAGGCCTCGTTTGTGTCCAAGTGGGTTTTGAAACAAACTACATGTCATACTTATAACTAATACTGAATATTACATTAGAATTGTATTTATTCTCATTAATTGTCAAGTCGTGATGTCTCTTTATCAAAAGATTTACAATTGCCCATTGTCAATAAATTATTCTAGCATTGCTGCAGGAAGGGTAAATTGTAAATATTAAATGTGCTAATATGAAATTAGCTGAATTACATTACGTGTAACGACATAATTAAGTGCTTCCTGTAGACTCATGTTAGTTTTTTAACTAATAGTAATGAAATCTAAAAACTACTTTTAGCTGATATTTCTACATATCGTCAGAATTCGTTTCCAAATTTTCTCTGGCTTAACCTACATTCACAAACGGATTTTTCATAATTTCCTATAGGAAATGTGTTTAAAGTCCTAATCAAATCTGATACAACCTAGTATCGCAATTTCTTCATTTCAATATTTATTTTTGAAATAGCAAATGCAGTAGCAGAATATATAAAATAATTTATTTTTAAACTCGTTTGCATAGAAAATGCTTAAATGGGAATATAATTCACATTGGCAATAAGATAAAAAGTTTTTTACACAGGAAGATTAATGAAACGGACATCAGTTCAATTTACTTATATTAGTTGATTTCCGATAGTTTTTTTTTTCATAGCCTGTCCAACTTTTAATAACTATTACTATTCGTTTAATTTATAAATAATATGTTTCAATAAATATTAGTAAATTTAACTCCTGAATATTCTTATGAAAAGGCTCTGTAATTATATTCTCGATTATGTGCACTTTCAGCGTGAGGCACAATGACAGAATGAAGTATCCAATTATTACGTTTGTGTATATTTTGTTAAAGCATCTGATCGTTTTGTGCCTTTGGTAATATTCGCACTTACAGATTTTTCGCCTTTTTATAGTTACCATGATAAGCGTAACATTAATCGAATTATTGATAATGCATAATTGTAATATTTAAGGATCTTATTTATATTAATTTTATTAGCAAATCCAACGTTATATCTAATAGAGATGAATTTCCCCTGTATATATATAACTAATTTAAAATTCCATTAATATGTGCCTGTAAACGATGTGTGATAATCGAATTTAAAAATGCGATTAAATGATGCAAGTGCTTCATTTCTTTTGAGAAATTTACATTTTCGTCTATACTATCATATACAATGGCAAGATTCATTTAACATTCTTTGCAGAAAAATTGCAAAATGCTATTGCATCGAGGAATATCGTATTGCTATTTTTTTCTTCAGTTTATGCAGAAATTTCGCTATTCCAGTATTAATAGTGATTATTCGAATTTATCTTGAGGAACGTCAACAGGACCAGAATTAAGCGTTTGCGTTAAACAGAATTATGCGTTTTGAAAACATAAACATTAAAACCATAAACAAGATGTGGTGTAATCAAACTGACAATGCATATTTTTCGTATATTCAATAAGTTACATATTTCATAATAATGATGTACAATGTGATATTTTTCTGCGTTAATATACAACATTTAACTACGAAGGAATAAAATGTGTAAAAAACGTGTAAACAAGTTTTTTTTTATTACCAGTAACAATTACTTATTTTACATAAGTCAAGTAATGTAAATTTATAACATCCACGTTATCAATACAATTCTACGTAGGCATCTTAAAATATAGTCTTTGTTTACTTACATATTGTAGAGCAAATAGTGAAATAACCGTATGCGTTCATTTTCACTCTGCACCCACTTATTTTGTAAATTAAGAATACCAGTCTCAGGTAAGTCACTTAAGGCAGTCGTCTGGTTTAGAAGTCTAAAAAAAGGTGATTTTTGGCGATTTTTTTATAGGTAGAGAAACAACGGAACGTCTTAAAATTGTTAGTGTATTTTAACGTAAATTGGGAAAGAAAAAAAATTTTTATCATCAAATTATCGCAAAATGGCGAAGTTATTAGCTAACCATTGAAGCGCCTGAAGAGAAAACACGCTTCACAGTTCTCAGTCGGAAAAATATGTTATTGGAAACTTACACACACGTGCTCGACGCTTACCTGTTCTCGAATCTGTATCTTCCAAAATAATTCGAATTGTATTCTAAAACTTTAGGAATATACTTTCTAATAATTAAATCATCGATTAAAGAAAAAAAAAACGATTTTTTTGACCCTCTAAACCAGGCGTCTGCCTTAATCTGTTGCTTCATATACCGTCATGTTACGGTACCAGTGTCGTCAGTATTTTGTTCTGCATCATTATAGTAGATAGATCGGTCGCTAATTTTAATAACTTTTATTAACGATATAGTGGAAGGTATAGTAAATAAGGAAAAGTTCTTTTGCTTAGACCACATTGAAATCCAATTAGGAAAGCGCTTCAAACAAAGAAACTTTCTGTAATTTTTAAACGTGCATGTCACGCTATCCCTAAATTTTTTACCTGTGAGGTAGTAAAGAAAAAAGTTTATGGCAAAATTCCAGTGGTAAATATGGAATACCAAACCTCTACACCACTTCAATAGCATCTTTTCCTCCAGCCTGAAATTCAGTATTTTAATATATTTTTTTTATTCTTGATTAATACGTTTTCGTACTTACCAGTTAACGTATTGCTCGTTTGCCTCTTTACCAATGGAAGGATACTTTATCAAGACAACATCCCAATATAATTCCAAAGTTTCAACTATTCCAATTGGCAATAGTAAAACCAAATACACAATTGAAACAGCCAATAACGTCGTACTTGATCGGTGAGTAAGATTAGCTTCACTCCCTTATACATACACATATTTGTTAATAGCCAATTAAGTCTCAGTCATATGATACATAATCATGTATAGCTAAATACCTGTTAGTTGAACGCGAATTTTATCAAACTTTCTCATTTGTATAATCAACAATACATTCCCAATTGATATGAAGAGTAGAGGTAGCCACGTAGATAGGGCTACATACAAGTGCATGGTACTGCCCCAAGGATTCAATTTCTTCTGACATGGGACAAACTCAAATACACTGTCTATCTCGTAACCTACAAAACGGAAGCCCATTAAGAAATAATTTACTATTTTTTAATACTCTTATTTTAGTTACCTCCTGAATATAATTTAGTAAGCGATATTGTGAATGACACACATATCAGAGTAGCCATAATTATAATTGCTGAACGACTCTGACATGTACTTCGAGTCTGAAATGGAAAGATAACAACACACACCCGAGTCCAAGTTAAAGAAACAACCAGCCAGGTCGATGTGAATTGGAAGAGCTCCATAGTTACAGAGTTTAGTTGGCAAAGAAACTTGCTTTTCTAGAAAAGGGAAAAGAATGTTTTAAACCAAATTAGCTTCACTTGTATTTAGTAGCTCGGCTCTGCTTACCATAAACAAATCGTTTATGTACGGAAACCGCGACTTTGCTATTCCTACAGCATAATTGAATACCAATGCTCCATTATCAGAAATAGCTAAAGCCCTTAGATACAGAGATAGATTCGAGTCATTTAGCATAGATGTGCTAAGCATTCCAAACGATATCGTGTTTAACGTCACTCCTATAAATTATTTAAAAATATACTGTGTGCCCCATTTTGACTTAGATACTGCAATATCTCGGAAACAAGGAGTTTTTGGAAAAAATGTTTGAGACAAAAGTTGTCGGGTTCGAAGGGGGCCATCTAATGAGGTACCGGAATTTTTAGCTTGGTGCCTGTATTAGTCCCTGTGAGACTCAAGTCCATTTTTTAAAATAAGAACCCCTATTTCTTATTGCGAATTTGTGTTGTATGAAAAAAAAAATAAATAAATTTTGTTCCTAATCATTTTTCGACAAACCCTCTGCAAAAGACGCAAAAGGCCCTCGAAGTTGAATTTTGAAATACGTTACAAGTTCCGGTTTTTTGTTAGTGATAATAATATGGACTGGCGATTTGATAATCTGACTAAATTAAAGCTACAGGATGTTAATAATGCCAAATAAATCAAAATCAATGAACGAACCAGCCAATATACACAGTGGGATAGAAGCTAAAAAGACTGGCCAAAAGTCAAGATGTCGTCTGATTTTTATGAAACTTGATATAAGACGATTGTTGAAGTC
This sequence comes from Cephus cinctus, assembly GCF_000341935.2. Classification (NCBI taxonomy): domain Eukaryota; kingdom Metazoa; phylum Arthropoda; class Insecta; order Hymenoptera; family Cephidae; genus Cephus; species Cephus cinctus. The sequence continues at coordinate 13,001 of NW_014333780.1, read as the reverse complement.
TTTGATTTTGAACTTGAAGAAAAAAACTCAAAATTCAGAATGGCGAATTCAATACGGTGACCAAAACTTCAAAAGTTTACATAATTTATATGAAACCTGGTATAAGGGGGTTGTTGAGGTCCCTGGTTTCGAACTTGACGTCAGAAGTTAAAATTTCAGGTTGATTGTACTTTATAAGTCCCCTTGTCTCTCACAATTCCGAAGTACTTGTTTTTCCACTTTTTCTCCGTAATTACACAATATGTATTCTATTCACAAATCTTTGTACGATAAGAGATCGGTGGAAAACAAAAAAGGATGTCTATGACATACATAATTCACGCATGATTAACCTCAAGACGCGCTAGGATTCTCATTTTGCTTCCTCATAGAGGAAGCTATTTTTTCATGAAAATTTTTTTTTCCGAGATTTTCATGTTAGAATACTTAACATGGCCTAAAACTTCAAGAAAAGTAGTTTAGAAAAAATTTCCGTATGTGCGTGTGTGCGTGTGTGTGTGTGTGTGTGTGCAGAGCTTCGAAAATTCAATTGCCTCTCACTCAGTAACCGTTAGAACGATCGGACTGAAATTTGGCACGCAAGTAAAGTAGATCCCCCAAAAAACACTTACGTGTAAAAAACTACGCCAAGGTACAGGAGTGCTGTGTATTCCTCTAATAAAAAGTATTGATATCAGATTATGGAGGCCAAGTACATAAGTCACTATATGTTTGCCTATTATATGATCTAGCACTGGTCCATCATTTGAATTGTATTTTCAAAATTTCTTATAACGTTTTCACTACTCTTTTACATTACTACTGCTTCCCGTAGTTGATTATGATTTAATGGTCAATTAATAATTAATAAAACTGTAGATAATTCCTTATCGAGTACTACTTGGCGGATCCGTGTCAGGAATTCCAAAGTACTTACTTTGAACGTACTAATAGTATCCTAAAACTATATGTGTGTTATTAAGCTTTTACCGAATAATTAATAAAACTTTAGGC
>NW_014333780.1:9872-11656 GCF_000341935.2 Cephus cinctus | reverse complement strand
TCGATAAGGAATCGCCTAAAGTTTTATTAATTATTAAATGACCATTAAATCATAATTAACTATGGGAAGCAGTAGTAATGTAAAAGAGTAGTGAAAACGTTATAAGAAATTTTGAAAATACAATTAAAATGATGGGCCAGTGCTAGATCATATAATAGGCAAACATGTAGTGACTCATGTACTTGGCCTCCATAATCTGATATCAATACTTTTTATTAGAGGAATACACAGCACTCCTGTACCTTGGCGTAGTTTTTTACACGTAAGTGTTTTTTGGGGGATATCACAAGTTTTTGTTGTTCAACGGGACATAGAAGCTCTAAGCACTGAAATCTATATTTTCATAGATATAAAATGTAAATGCATTATGATGTCGCTAATCAGAAAAATATACTGCGTCGTCGAAAATGTTGAATGGGATATAAATATAATTTGTAAGTCCCTTTTTTTAGAAATGCATAAAGATATATACAAATTTTTAAAGAAAATGTAATCTTCAGTGCATATAAGCGTCGTTAATGGTGTCCAGCTTGTTGAAGCCGTGTGATAAACGTAAGAGAGGAAAGTGTGCAGGATTATTTACGTACCTCAGGCCGTGCGAACAACAGAGAGGATACTATTGTTTGAGCGAAGCGCCAAAGCGTCGCTCGTTGCACACTTTTCTGGACACTCTAGACTTCTACGTCCGACACCTAGATACAAGAAACTATAGAGCGCAACACCTGGACACCCTGGACTTCCTCATCCAGTACCTAGATACAAGAAACTACGGAGTGGAACACCTGGACACCCTGGACTTCCACGTCTGACACCTAGATGCAGGAAACTACGAAGCGGAATACTTGGACACCCTGGACTTCCACATCCAGTAACTAGATACAAGAAACTACGGAGCGGAACATCTGGACACCCTGGACTTCCACGTCCGCCACCTAGATACAGGAGACTACGGAGAGGAACACCTGGACATCCTGTATCTCTAAAAACTGTCACCTACAATACGAGGAACTATGCCGAAGCACACATATACATTATACATACATCCATACACGCGCGCTCCACATGAATGCTACAATATTAAAAACTTAATAATTCTATACTGTTATGAAAGCACCCTTATACTAACTGGAAATTCGGTATGAACGGTAACTTCACGTATAAAGTGTATTTGACTGTGTTGTGTATTCGTAAATTACTAAACCATTTAAAGTACAAATAGGTAAAGAAGGCAAAGCAGTCAGCGCCATCTGTCGTGTAAAAAATGCGATGGACGTGCGAAGACGAAGACGATGACGACGACGACGACGACGGAACTGAAATAAAATCATCTCGCTCGCCATCTCAATACGCCCTGATCTCGTACACAAATCGTATTGAACGTGGTGGACGACGACGACGACGACGACGACGGAACTGAAATAAAATCATCTCGCTCGCCATCTCAATACGCCCTGATCTCGTACACAAATCGTATTGAACGTGGTGACAATCAATTCAGAACCCTCAATTCCTATAGTGAATGTATCAATAACTTTTTCTCATGTATAGTGCTTAATAAGATATTTCGTTCCAAACACAGATATCAAGAGACTCGGTCGAGTCTCGCGCCAAGTACAGGCAACCGGCTGTACAGGGCGCAGCGCGCCGAGACTCTTTACTCGAGTCAACTCCTTATACCTGTGTTTGGAACGAAATATGTTATGAACCGCTATATATGAGGAAAAGTTATTGATACATTCACTATAGGAATTGAAGGTTCTGAAGCGATTGCCACCAAGTTCAAT
>NW_014333780.1:619-8329 GCF_000341935.2 Cephus cinctus | reverse complement strand
ATTGAAAATATAATTAAAATGATGGGCCAGTGCTAGATCATATAATAGGAAAACATGTAGTGACTTATGTACTTGGCCTCAATAATATGATATCAATACTTTTTGTTAGAGGAATTCACAGCAATCCTGTACTTGGCGTAGTTTTTTACACGTAAGTGTTTTTTGGGGGATAAGAGTTGACTCAAGTAAAGAGTCTCTACGAGCTGTGCCCTGTACAGCCGGTTGCCTGTACTTGGTGCGAGACTCGACGGAGTCTCTTGATATCCCGCTTTAAATGTTGCGATTGTTAATGAAATATATGCAGCCATTCAGATTTTATGTCATTTAAAATTTTTTGAAAAAAGGACGTGGTCACTCTAACTTTCGTAAAGGTTCGACGATTTAGCTAAATAGTTCTTCATAACTGAAGATACGTTCAATGTTGTTTGGTATTGAATTTTGACAAGATCGCTAAAACGGTTTAGATTTTACGTGGTTTTGAAATTTTCAAAAAATTATCGTTATTGTTTTGTTTTTTTTTTACCTCATTTTTAACTGTATGTATGTATATAAATAGATAAAATAATTCAAAGAACTTCCTCATAGTGGAGGCTTTGTGAACGAAGGAAAAGAATCAAGAAGCAAAGTGTAAGATTCTACTTTGCATCGTTGTGATAGAAAAAACCAAGTAACATAATGAGGAAGCAATTTGCAAGGTTCTACTTTGCAGCCTTGTTTTAAAATGATTTTAATATGAATTTAAAAATTGTTTAATGGATTTTGGGCCTCATTGAGCCCAAAATAGTTGCAGGCCCCAACATTAATTCAGATTATCAAATCGCCAGTCCATATTATTATTATCACTAACAAAAAACCGGAACTTGTAACGTATTTCAAAATTCAACTTCGAGGGTCTTTTGCGTCTTTTGCAGAGGGTTTGTCGAAAAATGATCAAGAACAAAACTTATTTATTTTTTTTTCATACAACATAAATTTGAAATAAAAAATAGGGGTTCTCATTTTAAAAAATGGATTTGGGTCTTATAGGGCCCAACACAGGCACTAAGCCAAAAATTCAGGTATCTCACTAGATGGCCCCCTTCGAGCCCGATAACTTTTGTCTCAAACCTTTTTTCTAAAAACTCCTTGTATCCGTTATATTGCAATATCTAAGTTAAAATGGGACACCCTGTATATAATAGTATATACGAAAATCAAAAAATATTTGCAAAATCGGATGCATAAATAACGCGAAATGCACAAACTATAAAGGACTCTTATTATATTGCTTACCGAGAATTATAATAAATCCTGTCACATAGGTTAGCAGGAATCTCACGACTTTAACAAAAGGTCGTAAGTTAAGCCAATAAATGCGAACTTCACATGGCCAAATAATTTCAGGATCAGATTGCGTTGCATTATAGATAAAATCTAAATCTTTCAGTGGTATAGGACACGTTGTACTATTCCTAAAATGAAGAAGAGCTGTAGAGCATGTACTTAGTGGAATTATTAAAAAGAAACAGGAATTCCATGGCAACTTCCAATACTTACCAAGTGGTATTTAACGAAGGTATTGACTCCGCTCCTGCTGAGTGTAGAATCATGATTATTAAGAGTGTCAATATTTCGTTCCTCTTAATTCCAAGCAAACACATTTGCGTTATTTCACTTAAAAATTGCCTGGCTTGAAGTAATAAGGCGTCTAGTAATTTCAATAATTTTTCACCTCGTATTAACACTTTAATATACAAAAAATAAGCTCGCGGCCTTTAATGTAACTTTCTACATGCATTGGATAATTTTTATAACTTTGACTTATCTTAGATTCTTCTATATTTTCTCATATATATCACAAATTATACGTATTGCATGTAACAAAAATGAATGGTGCTCAGCTGCTCGCGTACCTCTATGTCCCCGCGTGCTTTTCCTAAGCCAGTATGACATTAGAATTATCATTTGCGAATACGTTTCACGACGTGTTCTGTGAAGACACTTGTCTACAATTATCATAACACAGAATTATTCTTGGTAAATGTCATTTGAATGTAGACAACGAGATGCAAAGCTTAAGTATCCAGATCCGTATTAAAGTGTTATTCAGTCGACTAGAGTTCATATGCAAGATGTTCCAGAATTCTAGAACGGTATCTCGTTGCCTCTTCGATCGCACATTACTAACCGACCGTACAAATTATATTTTTATTCATGAAAGAATCCTGTTTCAAGCACAAAATGTGGATTTTTTGGATAATATAAAAAGAATTTCTTGTATATATAATACAAATTTGTAATTAACTACGATGTAAACGAAGGTAAATATTTTTTCTTTAAAGGAAAGACACAATAGCACCCTGTTTTAAACGGCTTCAGTTTTAGTTTACTTAATGAACTACAATCAACGCATTCTCTGACGTCGCACACACCTCTCTGACTCTCGCTTTATTGCTTCCACGTGTATTAATTTTTCCTATTATTCTCGCAAAATTTTTTCCGGTAGCTCACCAGCAGAGAACTGATTCGCGATTAAACGTCGATATTCATAAAACCTGAGTTTAAACTCACTATGGTTCTTTGTAGGAAATCGAGGTGAGTAAGCAGGACGGAATAAACTATTCAGAAGCAAAACCAGCTAAAAAAAGTCTCTACAAATATTTAACTAAGCATATTTTTAGATTATAATTATTATGAAAGACTCTTGTGGAGAAAGGTTTATTCTGTAACGTTACGGAAGTTTGCTCAATCTCGTAAATATTTAAGAAGTGTTACACCGTCAAATAAAAAAGGCAACTCACGATATCATTAACGTTAGACAAACCATTGACGATAGTAGGTATACCGATAAAAGTAGAATATTCCCCTAATAAGATGAAGTTATACGTCTTGTGTATTGCTTTCTTTTAGAATCTAAAAGTGCTCTCTCATTAAAGTAGTGAATTGTTATTACTACATGAAGGTAATTCAATGCCGGAACTACAATGAATAATCAGCTCGTATATATATATTGGCAATTCTCTTGTTTATTGTTGTGGGCTTCTGTCTTTCGTGAAATAGCTGTGTGCCAGTGTCAAAAAATTCGACACAAACTTACAAGCAATTCCGATGATATGATAATTTCTGTATTAAATCGCTATGAACATGGTGTGTAACAGGCTTGTGAATATAAGAGCAATAATACTACATATGTACAATTTTCTTAGGAACCGCTCTTTGTATATTTTATGTTAAATGTAAATCGTATAACAGGTACCAGAACAATGATCACTACATGTTTCATGGCTCCTACTTTAGATTTAATGTGCGACTATAATATTACCTTCAGGCGCAACCGATTTCTCTAAAATTGTTGTGTCGCGCTGTATATCGCATAAATTGATTTAACATGCTATTATGCATTATTTGTGTTCAATGTTCATTTTATAATTATCGAAGAGCACCCAGTTTGATATAAGATGAAATTCATTAACAGATCATAACATTACTGTAATCAAATACAACGTGACACGATATGACAGTCGTTTTAAATATTCCCTCGCATCAGTATTGTAGAAACCAAACAGTTTTTGATTTATGTGATATGTCAATCAATTTATATCTGGTGTAAAAATGATTATCCGGCTACAGTAATGGCAAGTCGTTCTATTAAAAACATTAGTTGAAATATTTTTACTTTAAATATGCGTCATCATTACAGCAAAACTTTGTATTCATTTATTTCTTCATTTTAATATTAATTATAAATACTGTATTCGTCGCGCCCAATGCATGGACATATCTTAGTGATGCTTGAGCGAGGAAAAAACTGTTTCTTATAGCAATATCATACAAATAAAAAATAGTTACGTAATCTAATCTGTAAAACATGGGAAAACGCTATATATGGGCTTTGACTAAAAAAAAGGTATTGCATACATCCCATAGCCAAAAAATAGAATCACTATGTACTACATAGCTTTGCACATTATCGACTGAATATATTTGTATATGTTTTCTGCAGATTTCCACTACGACCATCAGACAAAAACAAAATTGAAAATGTTCATACGCGCATCGTAGTGGTTGCCCATTTACGTTCTAGATTTTCTTTAGAATATGCAAGCAGACTGTGAGATTGAGTAAATCCTATTTTTTAACACAACTATATGGCTTATTAGCACGATATGATTAAGCCACATAATTATCTATACTCGCGATTCTTAGAGATACCAAATTTTATTAATACAAGATGATCCTTTGCTAACATCTTGTTACACATACAACTAACGCATCTCTAATTTAGTTATTCTTCATACACAAAGGCAACAAAGGTAAACCATTACAAAATTACATACTCCCTCAAGATCGTTAATTACGATATTGTATCGTAATGTATGGTACCATGTACTGAAAGTTTTCCTCCTTCACGTGAAAGTTAATGAAAGATCAAATATAATTTACATGTATAGTTCGTGTAATTTCCAAAGGAGATTAAAAATAGTGGACTCGACTCTAGATAGTGGTAAATATGAATAACAATTTCAGTCAAAGGTAATGGGTATATTTCTCGCAATTACCAATACTAAGTACTATTTGTATTCCTTTGAATTGCTTAGATGTATCTTCAAAAATAGGTAAATTTAAGGCTAGTCTTATATTCTCATCACAGGCTCCCAATCAGAAATTTAAATTATAACACATTTTCGAGAGACTGAAATTAAAATTTACTCTAGAATATGTAAAAATTATGCGTTATAATCTGTGTCGTTAATATTTGGAGGAAAACTGTCGAGAGTTAAATAGAATCATGCAAAATCGTATAAGACTACGCCCAAAAATAGCACTTATCGGAGGTTTTGAATACTTTTCGATAAAAATAGTCAGGAAGAAATGAAATATTTCTAATGACATGGCATTGAGATGATACGATAAGAGAGGACGATAGGCCGTAGTGATATTTTTGGTCGAATCCTTATAACATTTGTTTACCATCTAATTGCAAGACCTTGGCAATCGTTATTTTATTGAAACATTCATCGTTAACGTTATACTGAAATGTAAAATTTAAATATTACGTTTCGTATTATCTAATATCACCAGGGTAAGAAATTAACCTTCACGCAAAATAAAATCTATACTTATGCTTGTACACGCTAACAATTCGCGTTGCCTATCGGCTGTTCAACGAATTTTTTTACGAGTCTTCATCACGTTTTTTTAAATTATTATCTACTCATTATGTTCGTTGTACTGAATCAGATTAATTTCTTACCTGAGACTTTAAACTCTAATTACTCGCTTTTAAAGTGTATGTACTCCATAGCTGTAATACATGATAGTAGAATTAAATTGTTTTTCCTAAATAATGGCTATATTTGCATGAAAAGTGAACTGGCGTGATGTTATATCATAAGCGGCACCAATGTGATTGAATTTTCTTGTGTATTAAATAATAAATGACTTGCATGGGATGTCATTTAAAATTATGATACATAATAACGCATGTGACGGTGCGTGTGCCATAGCTCATACTTTGTAGAATTAAAAAATCTCTTGGAGTTAACTCCAAAATAAACGTTAGGTAGGTATTATATCCTCTTGATCATGTATTTTTTGTCCAGTTTTTGCAAAAATCAGTATAGTAGGTCCAACCCAGTGCAATCAATATTAGTACCTATGCATCAGATACTCTTGAGATGATAGTACCAATAATCAAATTCATTGCTACGCTGTTATTGTACTGTGCTTTAATAGACGTCGTATTTACAAAAATACTCTTCAAGACGTTTATTTTTATTTTGTTTTTGTTCCTGTATGTTATTTATTTCGAACACCATGTACGCTCTCATTATTAATCGTACATTACCCAACTAAAACTTATGGTACTTCCTTTCTGATGATAAAAGAAAAAGGAAGCTCAAATCACATTTTTCTTTTAGTCAGGTCTGTATATTGGTATCTTAGGAATAAATTCGACTAAGAGAACCTGTAAATTACACAAAAACAATTCACTGATTACTAATATCGCATAATTTCATAATAAAACTTACATATTCCATCATAGATGAGCTATCACATCTTTGCTTTGTTAATCGCCAATGTAAACCCAACTTGTGATACAGTCTGCTGTTCTCCCATTCCAACAACTTGTTTAATGAATGCTGTGTCTGAATATTAAAAATAGTTTTCAGTAATATAAAATTATTATACTTATCAGATCAGTTCCAAAAATATATATATAAGATTTGCAATGATAAAGAGCACAATAATGTATTACCCTTTTACTGAGACACACTACTGGCCACAGAGAGCATCCCAATGTACAGCAACAACAAACACAGCCACAAAAGAGCCATTTGACATTGACTGGCAAGGTTTTCTTCAGTACACTATTGACTCTCATCACAGTAGCCTTGAATTCTTCTGGAGCAACTCGGGACACCAGGCCATTGGGAAATTCAGACTCAAACTTATTACTCAGACCAAATCTAGATATAAAAAAATATATGCAATATCTCTTTTCCATAAACCAGAATTAGATGTCATAATACATTATATGTATATCGTGTAAAGCTATAAATAATCTTCTAAATGTTTCCAACGCGTTGACTGCATTGCAACCCCGCATTGGAACTTACCTACGAAGAAAAAAACTTAATGCTCAGGATTAATTTCAGTAATCAATGTATAGACGTTGTTTAACAAACGTATAACTTAGTATCATACAATGTGAAGCGCCTTAAAACATTAAGGTTTTAAGCTATTCCGATTTTTAAAAAACGTAACACGCAATTTTTGGCAGTCTATACTATCATTCGTCGTTCATTAAACGTCATTTCATACTAAGAAGACCATTCCCGGATACGGAATATTTCGAAGCAACGAAAAAAGAACGGACAAAGCATACATACACCGTCATGTTACCAGCTCCACGTATAACTATAGGATCCGGTACCATGGTCACGTAATGTTCTTCCAAATTTTGTTCGTTCACGTCTTCCTCTTCGTAAATTGCATCAAAATCTGCCATCACGTAAACTTGCTGCTTAAATATTAGTATAATTAATGTAAATGCTCAAGCATTAATCACTACCAAACCACTTCTATTTTCTTATAAAACTGTCAACTACAATTAATATACACTTTGTATATCTTTGCAGAGTTATACGCTTAGTGTGATCATTTTCATTGTCAGGCACTTTAGAATATTGCCTGAAAGTAGTCAAAATACCACTCACGACACAACACAAAACACGCACTGCAGGTGCTCACAGCTCATCAATTTTCTATTCAATGCAATTCCTTCCTTTCCTTATGGCTGACTCCTCCAATGAGATGTGCCAGATTCAATGCAATTCAATGCGACCAGAGATAAGTAAGGGAGATTGCCAACGTAAGGCTACGGAGATACGCTCAGAATTTTGGGGCGCCTCTAGCGAATTTTCTACAAAGCAGGCACACAATTCCGAAGTGCCGCTTGGAGGGGGCAAAGGAGACATGTGCCTTCAGCGCCGCGGCGAGAGGAGAGAGATGTGCACACACACACGCATGGCGAATGAGCGGAGGGGATACCTAAAGTGATGTGAATGCTTCGACCGATTTTTTCTTTTCCAGCGCTATAAACATCCTAACCCACGTAAACAAACGACAAGCCCAGTGGGGGAGGGGGGGGGGCACAACACATATGCTGCTTTCAAATATAAGCGTGCAAGTGAATCGATAGCCATGATAGCTAAGGCGCATGATTTT
>NW_014333780.1:0-381 GCF_000341935.2 Cephus cinctus | reverse complement strand
GGGGGGGGGGGGGGGGGGCACAACACATATGCTGCTTTCAAATATAAGCGTGCAAGTGAATCGATAGCCATGATAGCTAAGGCGCATGATTTTCGCTTGGCGAGAGTTCGAATCCCGATGCAACCGATTTTTTTATTATTATTTTTTGATTTATTTCTTTATTTTTTTTTTAACTACAAGGAATTACTTTATTACTTATTGTAATAAAGTTAACTTAAATAAATTTAACAGTTATGCGAGTCAATTAGTTGGAAAGTCAATGTTTTTACTTATTAACAAATAAAATCCCTCTGGTTTGAGGGTCCAAATTAATTGCAATAACATTGAAAAACAGGAAGGAATACAGGAAAATTTGAAAAGTAAAAATAATTTAACATTTCC
>NW_014333779.1:0-1038 GCF_000341935.2 Cephus cinctus | reverse complement strand
TCTAGGACAGTCTGGGACAGACTGGGACCCACTGGAATTATTGTGGAACTGTCTGGGACCGTCTGGGACCGTCTGGAATTTTTTTGGAAAAGTCTGGTACAGTCTGGACAGTCTTGGACAGACTGGGACATTTTTGGAACAGTCTGGGACTCTCTGGGACTGTCTGGGACAGATTGGGAGCGACTGGGATTCTTCTGGAACAGTCTGGGACGGTCTGGAATTTTTTTGGAACAGTCTGGGACAGTCTGCGAGAGTCTGGGACAGTCTGGGACAGACAGGGACCATCTGGACTTTTTTTGGAACAGTCTCGGACAGTTTGGGACATTTGCAATTTTTTTGGAACAGTCTCGGACAGTCTGGGACAGACTGGGACCGTCAGCGATTCTTCTGGAACAGTCTGGGTCTCGGACAGGCTGGGACAGACTGGGACCGTCAGCGATTCTTCTGGAACAGTCTGGGACTGTCTGGGACCGTCTGGGACCGACTGGTATTTTTGTAGAACAGTCTGGGACTGTCTGGGACAGTCTGGGCCGTCTGGAACAGATTGGGACCGTCTGGAATTTTTTTGGAACAGTCTGGTACAGTCTGGGACATTCTGGGACAGTCTGGGATATATTTGGAACAGCCTGTGACTGTCTGGGACAGTCTGGGAACGACTGGGATATTTTTGGAACAGTCTCGGACAGTCTCGGACAGACTGCGACCGACTGGTATTATTTTGGAACAGTCTGGGACTGTCTTGGACAGTCTGGGACAGATGGGATATTTTTGGAACAGCCTGGGACTGTGTGGGACAGTGTGGGACATTTTTGGAACAGTCTGGGACTGTCTGAGACCGTCTGGGACAGACTGGGACCGTCTGGGATTCTTTTGGAACAGTCTGGGACTGTCTGGGACCGTCTGGGACCGACTGGGATTTTTGTGGAACAGTCCGGGTCTGTCTGGGACAGTCTGGGCCGGCTGGGACAACCTGCGATGGTCTGGAACTGTTTTGGAACAGTTTTTGGACAGTCTGGGACAGACTGGGACCGTCAGGGA
>NW_014333778.1:0-3699 GCF_000341935.2 Cephus cinctus | reverse complement strand
TACGATTTAGCGCCATGCTTTTGGTATCGCCTAAAACCGGAGCGTTGTATATCTCCCCACTCATCTCTGGTTTCTAATAGTAGTTAAGCAAATGTTTTTTTGGAAATGTATGGTGATGATTTAGAGCATTAGATTTGGAGGCATTAAATCTGTCTTGTACTTGGATATAAGGAACGATGATGCAGAATATTTCATAGCGAAAACTACGAATCAGACTGCTTGAACAAAATGAACGATGGTTATAGAATAGTAGAGTCCCTCCAGTCAGAGTCCGGCCAACAGTGGGCCTTCTTAGTGATTGGCTCCGCCATATTGTGGACTCTTTCCGGAATAGAATGGTGTGTGTGAATACGTATATGGGAGAGATTCGCATTGAGTACTGTGGGTAGTGTTAAGCCCCGGCGGGTTGCCTGTACTTGGCGCGAGACCATCGACATATAGTACTGGACTGCTCACTGTAGCTGCAGAAAGTGTAATCAAGAATAGAAAGAGAGAGCAAATCGTAAGGACCGTGCTGTCCTTCTCTTGGGCAGAAGCGGAATCAGAAACAAGGGAACCCCGCGCAGTAAAATGTATGTTTCATGATGAACTTTATTTACACATATATTTTATAAGTTTAACAATTGATTTAATCTTATGTTAATCATAAAATTTAAGGTTATTTTACCATTTTACTTAGTTGTGAAAGCTTATCGTATTGGGCTCAAAATACAGGTCTCGCGGTAACCCTCACTTAACACAGCGAATCACCATTTTTTTAATAATATTGAATTTTGATAAACTCAACTACAATATAGTAATCACGACAATTGAGATTTGACTCATGGAGGCTTTTGTCTCCATGATTCGACTGTAACAACGTACATTCATTCTAGATGTGCGGAGTAATCTTTCACATGGTTCTTATTTTGCATATTAAAGCCTTCACACACAAAACGACGTAACGACTTAAGGCTGCTGTCTGGCTGGTTTAGCTATATATATTGCGTGACGTCACAAGCGAGGAAACTTATTTTCCGTTATTCTCCTTCATTTTTAAATGATTTAGCAAAATCTTGGATGAGCCCGCTTCGTTATGCGATACGGCTGGCGGCTCTTCTCAATTTAGGTGCGAAAAATGTCTCAATTATGAGAGAAATGTACGTAAAGAAATACTGCATTTCTGACCTGTCAAAATATCATGGGCGCCGCCATTACGACCGTTCACTAAATCCCATTTTTCTGCGAATTAGGACACTCATCACCCTTAAATCGAGAAGAGCCGCCTTGCTATGGACGATACAAAGCCGGTTGATCTAATAATTTTGTCAATAACTGTTTAACAAACGCAAAAAACAGCAAATTAGATTCGGCCCGTATTTTACTATCTTAAGAATCCAATAGATGGCGCTAGCTGTTCCTCGCCGTAGATCTCAGTAACGTGAGCGATTTGCGGGGCCCGTAGCGTAGTACCGTTGTGTCATAACGACACACACATATAGTATATGTGTGTAGCCAAGTTTGCTGGCGAAGAGCTAAGCTAGCCTAGACGCTTGGCTCGACTCGCTATATATATATATATATTCTTTACGCCATTGTCTTGTTAGCCGTCCACGAGGTAGCTATTTAAAAAGTAATAGTACTTACAGTTTTCAGAAAATGTTGGTATCAAGCTGAAAAAGTTGTATTTTATTTGTTATTAACAATTTAATTGTTTAAACGACGAACTTCGGTTGATAAGATTATATTTTATGCTTTTCAATGTAAGAACATTTAACGCCTAAACGAGATTCGTATCATTAGTCAGTAACTCGTTAGTCGTTTAGACAATTAAATTGTGAATAACAAATTAAATATAACTTTTTGAGCTTAGTACCAAAACTTTCTACAATCTGTATGCATTATATTATTATTTTTTTAATAATTAGCATAGACTGTCGCAAAGACTAATATCGCAAATGTAACGGAATATTAGAATATTTCTTACAAGGAGAGTCTCCAACAATCGGATTTTTGTAATCAATTTGCTCATGGTACGTGAAGTTGAGAATTCGAGTAGTAATTTCCCAAAGCAGGTCTATGTCATATTCAAAAATTCTCAAGAAAGTCGACTTTGAAGTTTTGTGAGTCCGTATGTACATAAACAATTGCACTTTTGAATGTAAATATCAGTGTTTAGTGTCTTGTTAGCCGTCCACGAGGTAGCTATTTAAAAAGTAATAGTACTTACAGTTTTCAGAAAATGTTGGTATCAAGCTGAAAAAGTTGTATTTTATTTGTTATTAACAATTTAATTGTTTAAACGACGAACTTCGGTTGATAAGATTATATTTTATGCTTTTCAATGTAAGAACATTTAACGCCTAAACGAGATTCGTATCATTAGTCAGTAACTCGTTAGTCGTTTAGACAATTAAATTGTGAATAACAAATTAAATATAACTTTTTGAGCTTAGTACCAAAACTTTCTACAATCTGTATGCATTATATTATTATTTTTTTAATAATTAGCATAGACTGTCGCAAAGACTAATATCGCAAATGTAACGGAATATTAGAATATTTCTTACAAGGAGAGTCTCCAACAATCGGATTTTTGTAATCAATTTGCTCATGGTACGTGAAGTTGAGAATTCGAGTAGTAATTTCCCAAAGCAGGTCTATGTCATATTCAAAAATTCTCAAGAAAGTCGACTTTGAAGTTTTGTGAGTCCGTATGTACATAAACAATTGCACTTTTGAATGTAAATATCAGTGTTTAGCTACCAGTAATTATAACAAACAAGATTTTTAGAGCGGAAATGAAAAATGATGGAATTCTCTTTACTGTAAAAGCAACATGATAAGAAAAGTAATGGAGTCGAAGTACTGAACGCGCATAATATAATAAAAAAAAAATGTCTTCAAAATTTTGTGAGGTGTCTGGCACCCTTTGCGAAGGAACCCCCAAATATGGCAGCTATGACGACCCTGTCAGAGCTTCGTACTTTCGCCACCAGGCAACGCTCGAGTCAACACCGAAATTTTTTCCAGCCAGACAGCAGCCTTAAGACGTAGGGTAAGAAAACCAACCAATCAGAATCTAGTACTGTCCCCTCCACTTTTCTCCGTAAGACGTAAGCCGTAGTGGCGACAAATATCGTAAGGATGAAATCATTACGGCTTACTTCCTACGGACAACCAATCACAAACCTTCTCGCGTTCCCGCTTAAAAGAACATTGTTTATACGTGAGACAAGTGGCTTTGATGTGCTTTGATATTGAATAAAACCAGCAATGAGTGATCATAAGCAATATTATTCAATAATGTATTTTAATAAATAAAATTATAGTATCTACAATGACGACACTTTGATAAAAATGCGCAATTCTTTCTTGAGTGTGATTGGCCGTAGCTTACTCCTTACGCGTGTGGTGTGCGATGGTGCTTACTGATTACAGCTTACGGTTACGTCTTAAGTTGTTACGTCGTTTTGTGTGTGAAAACCTTTACAGTCCTGAACCCCTTCCATCCAGAAACCTTTGACGACACTTTGATAAAAATGTGCAATTCTTTCTTGAGTGTGATTGGCCGTAGCTTACTCCTTACGCGTGTGGTGTGCGATGGTGCTTACTGATTACAGCTTACGGTTACGTCTTAAGTTGTTACGTCGTTTTGTGTGTGAAAACCTTTACAGTCCTGAACCCCTTCCATCCAGAAACCTTTCGACCAATAGAAAA
>NW_014333777.1:0-8332 GCF_000341935.2 Cephus cinctus | reverse complement strand
TCATCATCGGTGCTCGGATCTCCAAACAGCTGTTGTGTGCGGATTGTGGCGAACAGACACTTTTCGGTTTGGGTTTATCTATTGGCTCTCCGGATTTTGGTGGTTCGAGTTCCTCGTCCCTTACTGGGTGCGTTCGGTAGGTCCCCTGTCCAGGGCCCAGCTTTTCGTATCGTTCCTTTTCTATGTTCTTTCTCTGAAGTACCTCATTCTTTAGTTTGGAGGATGATAGTACGGTATCCTTCTCTTGGTTCTGTGACAGTTCCCGTAGTTCTTTTGGTGACCATTTTGGTGGTGGTCTGTATTTGTTCTAAGCTTGATTGCGACTGAAGTAGATGAACAGGGTTTGGCGTTGTATGATATTTTGCTTACACTATTGAATTATTGCTGACGGAGGTGTTGTGACCGGATTGGTAGGCCTGGTATAAATATTCTCCCCTTAGAGAATCCCGAGCTATCCTGGATCCAGCTGTTCCACGGAGGGCGGTCCTTGATCCGTATGCCTGTTTCCCTCGAACCGAAGAATGTTGCGACGAAATTTCGGTCGCCACCTGATTTTGTCCAAAAACCAGGAAAGGCTTTCCAACTTCCGGTTGCCAATTTCTCCTGTCGTCTGTTTCCCAGTCACGAGGTAAAGGAATGGGCGAGTTTATAATAAAAGATTTTTGTTTTTATATAAAAAAAAGCAAATTAAATCTTTATTTCACTTCCCTAACAATTACAACGCGACAGCGATATATATTGTTACAACGATACATATTGTTTCTGGTTGACATTTCCCCATGGGAATATTTTGCTCTTGGCTATCATATGATTTTACCCTTTTACCTGTCACTTTACTTTCAGGTACATTAGACCATTGTTTCTACTCGTGCAACTTTACCTATCGCGGTCTTACAAACTAAATGCTTAATTTTTATATAACTTTCTCCAGTAGTGATCCTATCAGGTATCACTCATGGGACCAACATTGTAACAATAGTAAATCAGAATTGGTACTTCTCGCTATCGGTGGCATTCTCCCCCTCACTTTTTATAAAAGCCATGTAAGATTGTAGGAAAAAGTGCAATTTTCACCGATATCGACAAAAACGTATAAACTATTTATTAATATGGGTTAAACGAAAAACATCAATAAAAATATATATCGAAACAAAAATAAACTGTCTTTTTTCTATCAAAATCACTCCTCTATGCTTTTTAATCCGTTGGATAAAAAATCACCGTTTCAGCACTTGAAATACTGGCACTATCATTTGCACTATAGTCCACGAGTGATTTTGACCTGACTGTCACTTCACTTCCCTGGGAAGTTCCTTGTTCCGGTCGTCCTTCGTCCGAAGATAAGTCAATAGTCTCGGACTCTTCTGGTCCCTCAACCTGGATGGCTTGAAGCTTCTTCGTTTGACAAGTCCTCCTAGCCTTGGCCGAGTATTTTTGTCGAGTTTTATAGTGTTTCTTGTTTACGTATTCTGCTTTTCGCTCCTTCGTCTCCCACCGGTGCAGGCGACGTTTTCTAGTGGGTGTCACCGGTGTCCCTGGGTCCCGAATCTTGAAAGGAACCATCTTATTCTCTTTCAGTATCACATGGTCTGCTTCGTCCAAGATCTCGACCGATAATACCCTGGGCTTTACTGGTATTTTCTTTAATTGGTACCGAGGATTGTCTCGCTGGATAAATTCCGGTCCTTCTTCCGGCTCCTGGTTTTCTTGCTCCTTGATCAAGCTCGCTCTCGGCTCTTCTGCTGCAACCTGGACCTCTTCTCCCAGACTGGAATCGCTCCTACTCGTACGTATTCGATTAACCTTCACTACTGGACACATGTCTTCTGCCTGCCGGCCTTCCTTGCTTGTATCCAGGTCGGTTTCCTCCACTGACATCTTCCTTCCCTTAGGCTTCGTTGCCGTCGTCATCTTCCCTTTATCGGATACGGGAATTCCTTCGACTTTTTTTAGTCAACGCCGCTTTATAGGCCTTCTGCACGTCCTTCCTGCAAGCCGCGTTATATTTTTCTTGCACAAACCTCCTTGCTTTGGTTAATTCTTGGGTCTTCCCAACCTCCGCAATTAATAGCTTCAATTGCTCGTTTGCTTCTCGTTGCGCTTCCACCAGTTCCTCCTGTAGGTCAGCGTGTTCGGCGCGAACTTTCGCTATCTCGTCTTCCATGTCAGGATGTTTCGGTGCTTTTTTAGTTGTTGTTTCATGTGCTGGCGTTCTTAGCTGATTAACCAACCAGTGTGTCCTTTCAACATTTCCTAACTTCCTTACGGGATCCATTACCCCAGCCTTTTCCAATTCTGCATCGAATATAGCCTTTCCTAAATATGGAACTAGAGCCATTCGGTTTTTTATAATAAAGTCCAGTCCCAAAATAACGTCATCCGCCAGTGACTTTACGACGTAACATTTCTGCGATCTTATCTGATCTTCGCACGCGAAATCTAACAAGACTTGTCTTTTGGTTACTGTACCCATATTCTTCACGGCTGATAGTATCTTAACTCCCTTGACAGGTATTATTGGGAATGTTATATTCTCAGATTTCAAACTGTCAATAACCCTTTCGGACACTACAGATACTTCCGCCCCAGTATCGAACAACGCATTAAATAATTTTCCGCCTAAGTTAATCCTTATACTGGGTAATTGATATTTTCTCCGGGCTATTGGATCATCCTCTCTTTCAGATTCAGAATCCGCATTGTATTCTCCCGTACCTATCATCTGCTGAGACGGCTCCCCCTGTTCCCGACTTATCGAGTCCATGTATCTGGTAAGTGGTCCCTTCGGCGGTGATCTTTTGAGCGGCATATTGTAGGTCGTTGGTAATCTCTACTGCGTGAGATTACAATCTTTCGCTTGTTTTTTAACGACAAGCGAGCATCTATCGTTTCAGGCTTATGATAGGAAATTATCCTTCCAGAGAAGAATTTTATCTTAATTGTACAAACAAGTTGCACAATTCTTTACAAGATCGAAGTATCTTCGATATCCTCTTGATCAGCTTGATTCCAAAGGATTGTTACTTGGCGAACACTTGTCCGACGGCACTCGTTTTGTACAGACACGATAACTAGTTTTATTGCACACTTGAGATATTATTCTGCGTGACTATAATTCCGATTTTCTAACAAGATCGACAACTTAAGAATTTTTCGCACTTGCGGATTTTACTCCTTCCACGCGTCGGAAATACGATTTTGATAAGGTTCGTGAACTGAACTTTTCGCACTTATGGATTTGACTCCTTCCACGCGTCGGAAATACGATTTTGATAAGGTTCGTGAACTGAACTTTTCGCACTTATGGATTTGACTCCTTCCACGCGTCGGAAATACGATTTTAATAAGGTTCGTGAACTAAATTTTTCGCGACGACACACTAGCACGTACGCGAGGGTTTTCAATTTTTTTAAGAGAATCGAAAAACTCTTTCACATCCACCGGGTCAAACACTTGCACCACGACGATGATCAATTTTTTATAAGAATTGAGAAACTCATTCCATTCACTATGTCACACACTTGCAGCACAATGATGAGCAATTTTTTTATAAGAATTGAGAAACTCATTCCATCCATCGGGTTGACACTTTTACCGCGACGGTTATCAATTTTTCGTAAGAATTGAGAAACTCTTTATTTCCACCGGGTCGACACTTTCGCCACGACGGTTATCAATTTTTCCGAGAATTGAGAAACTGTAGTAACTTTTTCACTTTTTTGCCACGGAGATAGCTACTTCAAAAAACTCCGCGTCCTGTTACGGTCGCCATTCTTTTACCTCTGTGACCGGATTGGTAGGCCTGGTATAAATATTCTCCCCTTAGAGAATCCCGAGCTATCCTGGATCCAGCTGTTCCACGGAGGGCGGTCCTTGATCCGTATGCCTGTTTCCCTCGAACCGAAGAATGTTGCGACGAAATTTCGGTCGCCACCTGATTTTGTCCAAAAACCAGGAAAGGCTTTCCAACTTCCGGTTGCCAATTTCTCCTGTCGTCTGTTTCCCAGTCACGAGGTAAAGGAATGGGCGAGTTTATAATAAAAGATTTTTGTTTTTATATAAAAAAAAGCAAATTAAATCTTTATTTCACTTCCCTAACAATTACAACGCGACAGCGATATATGAATCGAAACTTTGACGACAGTAAGAATAGTTGACAATAATGAACGCTCCACGGTTAAGTATTTACGCCCTTACGAAAGTAGTCCCCGCTCTAAGGTCTTCGCGACGTACGCACTATGACTCACGACAATGGGCTGGAACCAAGACTCATGGCGCGTTCCTCTCAAATAGGATTTGCTAGAGCTTTGGCCGCAGCCAATGAGCGATCAGCTGGTGTCGGGCACTCAGTATATCCCTTCCTAGTGCTCGCTGGCCAATCAGCATGGAGAAATTTGTTAAACAATGAAAACTTCGTTAGTTGCTACGTTATTTAACAATATACTTAACCAAGTAGTTCTTTTACGTCTAAACTAGTCAATTAACAATATTTTGTTGTAATATTCAACTGTTGACCGCTATTTCTGTATTTTGCAACTTTCACTATTCAACTACTACTTGTAATACATATTCGGCATTGTCTCGATGCTTATATAAACATAACTAAAAATACGGTTACTTACACGTAATTTTATTAACGGCGCATGTCTGTGTCACCTTTGGTTTATAAAATAAACTTATTGACTATTGAACCATTTGTTCTTAACATTCGTCCGTATTCCAAATATTACCGGCAATGTCTCAAAATTATAAACGATAACTTAATTATGTCTTAGGTATCGTACCTATTCTAATTTAGCCGTAATCGAAGATCACGCCACTTTCCGTGACGTCATTTTCTCAGAACTTGCGGTCGCGCTTAGAACTTTCCTTCTATTTCCCGCATAGCAACAATTGAGATGCGCTTAGGACTTTCTTAAAATTAGCCAAATTTAATATCTTCGAGATTTCAACATATCCAAATGTAATTAATCAATGAACCCACAATTCTAATGTACCACACACCATACGTACTTGTTTTGAGACTGTTTTGAGAATTTATCAATGTTATCAATTGTTTCTATTGACGACGTTCTTTACAAGGGATTTCTGTTGGGATTCTTATTTGTTTAATAAAGACTAACGTCAACACCCTACTTCCTTACAACCAATGTATGCTGCAGGTTGGTAATAACAAATTCTTGAATCATTTATGTTTCTTCACTAATCATGTATCCCCCAAAAGATTTTTAGCGAAATTATTATCTCTTTAACCAGAGTTAGCGATAAGACATCACTTCATTATGACCAATGTATGATACCTATTCGTGACAACAAATTCCTGAATTATTTATAATTTTTCCATTGATGATATATCCTGCAAGGATTTCTTAGCGCAATTACTATCTATTCTACTATAATTAGCGATAAGACACTACTTCATTATAAATGATGGATGCTATCTCTTTGTAATAATAATCTTTCAAATTATTTATAATTTGTCCACCGACGATACATCCTCCAAAGGATTTTATTCAAGATTGTTATTTATCTGACAAAATTTGGCCTCAGGACACTCCATCATCACGACTAATACGTACTAGCTTCAAGTAATAACAAATCTCTGAATTATTTATACTTTTACCATTAAAGATACATCCTTTGCAGGATTCTTATCAAAATTCCTATTTATTTGGTGAACATTGATGATACGACACTACTTTATAGTGGGCCATGTATGTTATCTATTTATAATAATGATTTTTCACCTTTTTTATAACTTTTCCATTGACCATGTGTTCCACAAAGAATTTTTTCAAAAATTTTTATCAATTCGATGAGATTTAACGTTACGATATTGTGTCGTTACGAGCAAGATATGCTATTTGTTTATAATAAAGAAATCTCAAGTTATTTATATTTTTTCTATTAACGATATGGTTTCCAAACGATTTACTACGAAATAGTTATATTATCAGGCAAGTTCAGTGTCCACTTGTTATTGTATGATCATTATTGTCTGTTATCTATTTGCATTAATAAATTATGACATTATCTATAATCCTACTATTCAATACTTACTTGTTCCTGTTCCTTTTTATTCCTATTCCTACGGATGTTCCTTTAACTTTGAATACTACCATTTGTCTCGATACATACCATAGTAAGCGTAATGATTATTTATTTTTATCGTTGTTTATAAATTTCACATAAAAATCCCCAGGATTACGTAAATGGCTATTGTTTTCGGATCCCTCATGCCTCTAACAAGTTCATATTGTTTCTGGTTGACATTTCCCCATGGGAATATTTTGCTCTTGGCTATCATATGATTTTACCCTTTTACCTGTCACTTTACTTTCAGGTACATTAGACCATTGTTTCTACTCGTGCAACTTTACCTATCGCGGTCTTACAAACTAAATGCTTAATTTTTATATAACTTTCTCCAGTAGTGATCCTATCAGGTATCACTCATGGGACCAACATTGTAACAATAGTAAATCAGAATTGGTACTTCTCGCTATCGGTGGCAGTGTTTGATGCCATGAGTTGAAGAGTCGACGGGTATGTTACTTGTGGGATTGGCGGCGGTTTTCTAATGGGTGGATGCATAGTTCTTACGTTCAATATTCAAGAGATTTCGTGAATGCTGATTTAGAAAAGGTAGTTAGGATGGTTCGTTGGTCAGATTTGCCAGTGCTAAACGGTACGTCCACGCGTTATGTCAAATGTTTCAGCAGATAAGATTCGGTAGGAATAGGAAATAGGTTCCAGAGGATACCTTGATCGATACGAGGATGATTGTTCTTTGAGTCTGATATGATATCCTGATTAATGAAACTAGAACGAATTTTAACTGAACGAATTGATTGATTCTTTGCTCGGGTATTCTTTATCCGTTTTATGTAAGTTAGATATTCTGGGTATAAATGAATTATTGTGTGTACCTGATTGTATGTGATTGCACTCATAGGCTTACCCAATGATTTCCAGGAAATTCAACTGTTTTAGATGGCGCTGACTGCTTTGCCTTCTTTACCTATTTGTACTCTGGATGGTGTTGGTAATTTACGAATACACAACACAATCAAATACACTTTATACGTGAAGCTACTGTTCATACCGAATTTCCAGTTAGTATAAGGGTGCTTTCAAAACAGTAAAGAATTATTAAGTTTTTAATAACATTCATGTGGAGCGCGCGTGTATGGATGTATGTATATTGATGGTTCACAAAACTTGCAGATTAGAGTCACCAGGTATGCTTCACTTCTGTATAAACTTCGAAGAACTGAATTGAAGAGAATGTAAGTTCCTAGAACTCTAGACTTCGACTTTAACTTTGACTTTTAGTTTGCACTTCTTTTACAAGACTTTTTGATGTACTTCACAACTCCACACTGCTCCACTGGTCAAGAACTAGAACTCGCGCTTCGTAGTTTCTTGTATCTAGGTACTGGATATGGAAGTCCAGGGTGTCCAGGTGTTCTGCTTCGTAGTTTCCTACATCTAGGTACTGGATATGGAAGTCCAGGGTGTCCAAGTATTCTGCTCCGTAGTTTCCTTTGTCCATGTGTTGGATGTGGAAGTCCAGGGTGTCCAGGTGTTCCGCTCGTAGTTTCTTGTATCTAGGTGTCGGGCGTGGAAGTCCAGGGTGTCCAGGTGTTCCGCTCCGTAGTTTCTTGTATCTAGGTGTCGGGCGTGGAAGTCCAGGGTGTCCAGGTGTTCCGCTCCTTATTTCATTGTATCTAGGTGTCGGGCGTGGAAGTCCAGGGTGTCCAGGTGTTCCGCTGCGTAGTTTCTTGTATCTAGGTGTCGGGCGTGGAAGTCCAGGGTGTCCAGGTGTTCCGCTCCGTAGTTTCTTGTATCTAAGAGTTGGGCGTGGAAGTCCAAGGTGTCCAGGTGTTCTGCTCCGTAGTTTTTTCCATCCAGGTGCTAAATTTGAAAGTTCAGAGTGTTCAGGTGTTCCTCTCCGTAGTTTCTTGTATCTATATATCGGATATCCAGGGTGTTCAGGTGTTACGCTTCGTAGTTTCTTGTATCTAGGTGTTAGATGTGGAAGTTCAGAGTGTTCAAGTGTCCCTCTGCATAGTTTTCTGTGTTTAGGTTTCCTGTTCTGAACCGATCGGCACCAAGATCTATACAATTGCTGTACGAGATCAAGGCATATTGAAATAACAAAGGAGATGATTTTAATTCAGTTCAGTCATCGTCGTCGTCTTTGTACCTCCAACTACTTTTTTAGATATCAGATGGCACTGATTACAACACGTAGTTGAGACTTGTGTCAAACCTTACGAAATTCCTAAATGACTCAGCTTCTTTCTAAATGAATTTCATTCTACATTTA
>NW_014333776.1:7642-7715 GCF_000341935.2 Cephus cinctus | reverse complement strand
GGTGTCTTCGTCGACACAACTCTGCGACCGAAGAAGGGGTCCCCCGCCAATCTGGTACTGTGTGTCCACATCA
>NW_014333776.1:7099-7308 GCF_000341935.2 Cephus cinctus | reverse complement strand
TACACGCCGTTCCTACGAACCCATAGCACCGGTTCTTCAGCGTCGTCGTGCTCCTGCGGAGGCCGTGCGTTGTCCAGTGCAATATGTTTATCGTAGCCAGCAACCTCCAACGGATCTACAACTTTTTTTTTACTTTTTATTTTCACACAGATGAGTTTTCAACGGTGTCTGTTAATTTATAATTATTACATTGATAGCGCTCGTTAGAA
>NW_014333776.1:6203-6983 GCF_000341935.2 Cephus cinctus | reverse complement strand
GGCCGATGCTATCGACATGATTTCATCTGTAAAAAAAAATTATGAAGAAGATCGCATTGTTTTTTTCTCCTTTTGCTTCCGATACTGTTTAACGCATGCCCCACGTATTGTGAAGCGATTCTTCGCCCTCTTCTTCTTCTTCTTCTTCTTCTTCCTCCTCCATCACCTGCACGTCCTACGCTGTCGATGGACCTGCTACTTGTTTTTAATAAAACGTGAATTAGACGTAATCTTTTTTTTTTTTAAAAAGTATGTTTTACCGTTAGCACTTTGCATCACCGTCGCCGTGCTGGTGTTGGGCTCCGGATAAACCTCCTCTATATGATCGAGGCACCCTAAGAGCAACTGCTCCTCCTCCTCGGAGGCGACTTCGTGGTGAAAGCGCGTCAATTCTTGTAAAATTGATTTATTTTTTTTTTTTAAAAGGCAAATTATGTAGGAGCTATTACTGGTAAGTGGCAGATACATACCTTCGTGGAATCGATGATCGCTTATAATAGCCCTGGTGATGTGGCTATCGCGCACTCCGCGTTTACTGATACATGCTACGGCTAACGAAAGTATGTACAGATCGTTTTTGAAATATCCTCTTTCATGACCCCTGGCTAGCACACGCAGAGTACAATGGGTAAAGACACTTTTCAATCTACGCGTTAGTGTGCGAAAACCGAAATATCTTAACTCGCGACACCACGTCAGTGAATATAATCTCGGGTTTCTAGGTGTATTCAAGCGACGTGTCTTGACGAAATCGAGGATACAATCGCGAATATTTCCCAA
>NW_014333776.1:0-5157 GCF_000341935.2 Cephus cinctus | reverse complement strand
GGAGATGACACCTCCTCCAGGGACAACATATTGGGCGATCTTCGGTTGGTTCTGGAGAAGAAAGGCCTGTGGTCACCGGCGCTTAATCAATTATTGTTGGAGCTGCTATCCCTGTATAACCACGAGTACCTTTCCTTCGTGCGGAGCACCATGGAGGACCAGAACAGCCATGCATAGGGCCTTTTTTCGTAATAAAACTGTACGCTTGATATTTCTTGAAAAAATGTGTATAATATATTTTTATTTAAAAAAAACTGTTTTTTTTTTGTTTCCTACACCTCCATCACCCCATATCTTCTCAATAGTTTATAAAGCATTAAGCGTATTCCGCTGTACGTTGTTATTCGACGCTGCCGTACACCTGCAGGGATTTTCACTTCGCTGAGATAAAGACATTCTTCAGAGACGATCTGAACCCTGATTACATCATTGTTCGGAGAATGAATATATGGGCACTCCTTGGGCAACGGGCAGAATCAGGGACCGGACCTTACCAATTAATCAGGATACGTTTTTTTACGACTTAAAGCAGATTCGCGTCAACAATACGGTAATAATCGAAAATGTATCATGCGCTACAGCTTTATAATATACATAATGTGTCTTACAAAATACGGTGTTCTATTTTACCACAGGCACACTTACCTCCTTAAGATAATTAAAAAAAAGTTACCGACCGGCGGTCAATGCATAATTACCGACCGTGATAGGCCCCTGGAGGCATGCAACGCCGCTGCTACTGAGTTTCGGGCCTTAGGACCAGGTCCGCATGGTGGGGGAGCAACAACATAGGTTGGCGGTGGGGAGAGCCGACCATATAGGCGAGGGGGTGACGCCATAGTGCGGTACTGGGGGTCAGAGCGCTGCGCGCTCCATGACTCACAGAGGACAGTGGTGGGGGTTTGTTGTGACGGCCAGAAGTGGCTTATAACTACTCCTGTTTACTCCGCGAGATGCATGGCGAACCAGCGTTGCGCAGCCTTCCTAGTAAGAGCTTAGCCTCAGTTCTGTACTTTTGGTGTACGCTGGCGATGATGTCGTCGTCGCCATCGTCGGTCAAGCTCCTGACATTATCCTCCGCAGAATTGTCATTTTTTTTTCTTGGCATCGTTATCGCCTCGCATATCCTCGTCGGCGTTATTTCGCAGATCCTTGATAAAGTATAGATAACGCTGCAGCACCTGATTATACATCTTCCACTTTTCGCGCTCGTCGATGAAATTCGGTGAGTGTAGGATCTCGTTCATGGATGCGTCTAATCTGCTTAGGGGGGTCCCGGGGGTCTGCACGGTATTTACGATGTCGACGCCCTGCTGCTGCTGCTACTGGTGTTGGTGGGGCGTATGAGGCATTGACCGGTAGTGCTGCTGCTCCACGTTCTCCTGAGGGATGAGAATCATCTTTTTGGCATGCTCCATCTCGATCTCTCTCTCTCTCTCTTCGTGGCGTATACCCCTATCCACTTCCCCCTATGAGTTTCGACATGACGGTGCCTAGTATGGGTGCCTACCATTACAACCGAATGACTGGTACGTCTCGATCGGTGTACCCGCCCTTTACACCCTTTCGCGGTACGTACACGTAGTGGAACGGGTCCGAAGGAAACACGCAGGTGCGAAAGCGACAGTTGTCGGGGGTCGATTGTTTCAAATCGAGTAGTAGATAACCATGCGGTTGGGCCGTGGCATCGCGGTAAGACCTTCTGTACGAAGCGCGGATTTTCAGGAAACACCTGTCTCGCCAGATGCTGTATCGGCGCTCTGTCGGACGGATTTTTAAGTACAACGATGTAGTTGGCGTTCAACGAGATATCGCGCTTTCCTGGACCCTGATGAAAGAGGTTCTGCGTGATGAAGATAACGCTGATTATACATCTTCCACTTTTCGCGCTCGTCGATGAAATTCGGTGAGTGTAGGATCTCGTTCATGGATGCGTCTAATCTGCTTAGGGGGGTCCCGGGGGTCTGCACGGTATTTACGATGTCGACGCCCTGCTGCTGCTGCTACTGGTGTTGGTGGGGCGTATGAGGCATTGACCGGTAGTGCTGCTGCTCCACGTTCTCCTGAGGGATGAGAATCATCTTTTTGGCATGCTCCATCTCGATCTCTCTCTCTCTCTCTTCGTGGCGTATACCCCTATCCACTTCCCCCTATGAGTTTCGACATGACGGTGCCTAGTATGGGTGCCTACCATTACAACCGAATGACTGGTACGTCTCGATCGGTGTACCCGCCCTTTACACCCTTTCGCGGTACGTACACGTAGTGGAACGGGTCCGAAGGAAACACGCAGGTGCGAAAGCGACAGTTGTCGGGGGTCGATTGTTTCAAATCGAGTAGTAGATAACCATGCGGTTGGGCCGTGGCATCGCGGTAAGACCTTCTGTACGAAGCGCGGATTTTCAGGAAACACCTGTCTCGCCAGATGCTGTATCGGCGCTCTGTCGGACGGATTTTTAAGTACAACGATGTAGTTGGCGTTCAACGAGATATCGCGCTTTCCTGGACCCTGATGAAAGAGGTTCTGCGTGATGAAGATAACGCTGATATTCTTATGATGGCTGCCTTTGGTAAAAAGGTCGACCACCGTGTTATTGGACGATTCCCTGATGAGATCGTCGATGATGACGAGTTTGGGGCGTGGGTCGTTGCCGTATCGGTGTTCTGCGATAGCCCCTCGTGACATTCTATAGCGCTCCCATACTCCCTGTACCCGTCCTGCCACTCTGCGTAGTAAAAGAGAACGCGCGTGAAGCGCACGTCACTCATGTCCTCGATGAACCGTAGGAATTTCTTTACGAAAAACGTCTTCCCGCACCCCGTTGGCCTGTAGACCATCGACGTCCACGGGTGCTTCCACCGCGTATCCATTATGTCAAATGAGGTTAGTAGATACACACCACTCCTGGGAGTCACAACAAACCCCCACCACTGCCCCGATGAGTCACAAAGTGCATCGCGCTGTGTCCCCCGCGCTGCACTATGGCGCCACCCCCTCGTCTATGTGACCAGCTCTCCCCTCCCCTTGCGACACTTGGGCGGATCCCCCCACCACGCGGTCTTAAGGCCCGAAACCACCCAGCAACAGCGTTGCATCTCCTCCAGGGGCCGTATCACGGTCGGTAATTATGCAGTGACCGCCAGTCGGTAATTTTTTAATTACCCTAAGGGGGTAACATGGTGAAGTAGAACACAGTTGTTTTTTTGTAAATAATACCTTATAATATAGAGGTATCGTATGCATTGCCGTTTATTTTTCGATACTTTTAACTATTGATGGGTGGATATCCAACCCCTAATATTTTACTCGGGATGAACCCTCCATACACAACGCAGCTGCTTGTGGAATGCTGGTGCCCCTCTTTTGCTCAATCTAGTGAAGGATGCGCAAATACGGTTGGCGTGGGGGTACCACTGTCTTGACCAACCCTATGAAATCCCGGCCAGCGTAAACCCCTACTACGGGTATCTCTTATTTGCAACTATGCAAAAATGTATGGTCATGGTGGGGGAAAAAGACGGTGACCCGTGAACCATCGTCGCAGCATCTTGTCAGTACAGTGACGACAAGTAATAGGCGCAAGGTCAATTAAAGAAAAAAGAGTAAGTGAAAGTGGGAAAGTGAAGTTTAAAAAAAAAGTGGTATGTATAACTGCGTTAAGCTGAATCTGGTACCCTCTTTTTATTTGTTTAAAAAAATTATATGTGGCATCTTTTACTTTTATTTGTAGACAAGTAACCGGGCTGACGGACGAGCACACCTGTTTTTTCAGGACATTTAAAAAAGAAGAAAGTGGTATGTATAGCAGCTTTAAGCAAGTACTCGTTTTTTTTTTATTTGATTAAAAAAGTATTGTCTTTCTTTCTATCGCCTTTCGCACTTATTTGTAGACATTGACCAGTAGCAGCAGCACCGCGGCTAACGGCGTAATACAAACGGACCCGGCTATTGGAGCGGTAGGTGTTATAATTTTAAGACTACACGATTTTGTATTTGCTTTTAACATATTTATTTTTAAAAAACTGAAATGTTACAGATTATGGCACCACGGACGCCTGATACACTGCCCGAGGGGGTGGAGGAACCGTTTGAGGGGCCGCTACTGGATGGCATACCGCCGTCTTTAAACGCTTTCTTCGCCCCCTTCCATGAAGGGCAGTGTTTTTTTGGCTGTTTATACGTACGGGGTGAGGAGGAACTGTGCTACTGGTGCATGCGCGTGCATCCACCCGAAGACAGGGCAGCGTACACACCCCACGTAATGCATTACCTACAAATAGACCCCGCAATAGACCTACGTGTAGGTATATGTGTACGCTGCGAGCGGTGCGTGATGCACGCGTATGCACCCGCAGATTGTATAGCATGTATAGCATACTTCTGCGACACCGGGACGTGCTATTAAGGCAGGGTGCTGCTGATGTTACCCCCTCCCCGGATTTAAATTGTAGGTTATATATTGTGACGTTATTTGATACCGTCACAAGACTCTGGAAGAGTAACTCGCGTGTTTCAATGGCGGGACACAGTGCCGTCCCTTTTTCTGGCAACCCAGTACGATACCGGCTAAGAACTCCAGGCTCATAGACTAGCTATCGAACCTTAAGCTAACTCCAAATTGTACATTATTTCATAAATCGCGAATACGACACCGTACCGAGCCATCACGAAATAACAAGCCACCAAAGGAGGACGTGCCAGATCTACGCCGAGGAACGTGGAGAGCTGTTGCCGATACCTGACAACTCCACCCTGGATGGACCCTGCCCGAAGTAGAGTACGGAAGGCCAATTACAAAGTACAGCGCCATGGACTGCACCTCACCTTTCGTTACGTATCGCCGGTATGTCTAGCCAGACTTGTATCGGCTAGTACCGAAGACGAGGAAGTCCCGAGTTCCGCGGGAATTCTCGTGCTGAAGGATCAACGGGCCCCAGACCGGAGGAGCCGCACCTGAGCTGAGACGACAGACAGTTTCAGCAGGACTACCGAAAACATCAGGATCCCAGCCACTATCATCCACGACTGGACCGGAACTTCATCATCGCCAGAGGCCACTGGACACCCTGAGCTGCAGCAGCGAGATTGTGACTAAGTTCTACGGACAAGCGCTCCGACGACAGTTCCGTCACGGTATTGCGTGTAGACCGCGTATG
>NW_014333775.1:0-1091 GCF_000341935.2 Cephus cinctus | reverse complement strand
CCCAGATGGTCCCACACAGTCCCAGACGGTTCCAAAAAATTCCAGTCGATCCCAGACTGTCCCAGACAGTCCCAGAATGTCCGAAAAAGATTCCAGTAGGGCCAAGTGTGTCCCAGACTGTCTAGTTGGTCCCAGTCTGTCCCAGACTGTCCCACACAGTCCCAGGCAGTTCCAAAAATATCCCAGTCTGTCCCAGACTGTACCAGACAGCCCCAAAGTGTTCCAAAAAAATTGCAGTCTGTCCCAGTCTGTCCCAGAATGTCCTAGAGAGTTCCAAAAATATAACAGTCGGTCCCAGTCTGTCCCAGTGTGTTCTAGAATGTTCCAAAAATATCCTAGTCGGTCCCAGTCCCAAAGAAACTGTCCCAAAAAAATTCCAGTAGGGCCAAGTGTGTCCCAGACTGTCCCAGACTGTCCCACACAGTCCCAGACTGTTCCAAAAATATCGCAGACTGTCCCAGGCTGACCCAGTCTGTCCCAGACTGTCCCAGGCTGACCCAGTCAGTCCCAGACTGTCCCAGGCTGTTTAAAAAATATCCCAGTATGTCCCAGTCGATCTCAGACAGCCCCAGACTGTTCCAGAAGAATCCAAGTTGGTCCCAGTCTGTCCTAGACTGTCCCACACAGTCCCAGACTGTTCCAAAAATATCCCAGTCTGTCCCAGACTGTTCCAAAAATATCCCAGTCTGTCCCAGACGGTCCCAGACAGCTCTAAACTGATCCAAAAAAATTGCAGTGGGTCCCAGTCGGTCCCAGTCTGTCCCAGACGGTCCCAGACAGCTCTAAACTGATCCAAAAAAATTGCAGTGGGTCCCAGTCGGTCCCAGTCTGTCCCAGACGGTCCCAGACAGCTCTAAACTGATCCAAAAAAATTGCAGTGGGTCCCAGTCGGTCCCAGTCTGTCCCAGACGGTCCCAGACAGCTCTAAACTGATCCAAAAAAATTGCAGTGGGTCCCAGTCGGTCCCAGTCTGTCCCAGAATGTCCTAGAGAGTTCCAAAAATATAACAGTCGGTCCCAGTCTGTCCCAGTGTGTTCTAGAATGTTCCAAAAATATCCTAGTCGGTCCCAGTCCCAAAGAAACTGTCCCAA
>NW_014333774.1:382625-385830 GCF_000341935.2 Cephus cinctus | reverse complement strand
CCGTGCGAAGGTGCGGTGCCAGATTGGATCGAACGTGCATGTGCCAGGGCCATAACGTCTTCCGTGTTCCTCGACACACCCGTTCCAAGTTTCAAGCTCCTTGTACCATATTTTAACCCACTCGCGTTTACTTAATCATAGACAATTTAGAGGTTATACAATGGGACTGTCGCGGCTGACTGGTGTTCAACAGCGTCGAGAACGTTCTAGAACATTGTTGGGTCTTCGATCGAACGTTCGATTATCGAAACATATCGGTTTAAAATCGAAAAAGGATCGATCCGGACGATCGATACTCGGCAAGATCATACGGAAAAAGCGTGAATTTGGAATTTTCGTGAGACAAAGATTCTCCATGGAATTTCATTGTGTAGGGGGAGGGGGAGTACCAGGGGGTCACTCACACAGAAGGGAGCCTGCTAGTTCTGACTGTACGAACTCAAAATCGCGAGGGTTCAAACGTGAACTTTGGAAACTCGTTAGGCGCGTCCCGCCGAAATTCTATATTTCAGATATTTAAATGTAAGGGGTGCCCCCGGTATTTGCATACATACATCCGTAATGTCGGGCGTGCGCCGTATACGCCTTTGTATAATCCTACGATGCATTATGTATGTTTTACACCCTTTTGACAATTCGGACAATCATGGAGGCCCGGACGGAGTGACGTGTCCCGTCTTACTGGCTCACCTTCTGCGCTCGGTGTACGTAGAAGAATAAGAAAAGAAAATTGCGTAAACGTTCCCGGTCCTCGTATACCCATACCTATGCATATACCCACATTTGCTACAGGATCTTCGGAATAATCGGTAACGCGATGAAAACAACGTATACACGCGTACAGCGTATATAATTATTACATACGCTAACCGAGAGCTCTACCTTGCCTTAACCTCGAGACAAGTCGTGGGAGTTTTGGCGGTTCGAGTTTTACATGATTTTCTTTTTCTTTCTTTAATTTTTCCTCCAACTCCGCAAACTCGTGTCCGACGTACTCTTGTGCTCCTGGTGGACGTAATTATGACATCGCGTGTCGGCATTGCTTTTTTTATTCTACGTATTTCTATATACCCATTGTCTATGACGTCCAGACGTAACGAGCCCGAGGTTTTACGCCAATTTCCAAGGCTCTCTTGAGAATAGAATCTTTTCGAAATTATGACGATCTTAACCACTCGTGGTCAATGATTCCGAGTCCATGACGTACAGCCAGGATCATTCTCTCGTAACAGCCGTGCATGCCGGTGGATCGATGACTTCCAGTGCTGTCTATCGACGTCCTGGACCCGGTTCCTCATAACTATCCCTTCCTCGACACAGGGGGCAGTCCCAGGAACCGAAGGGGACCAGGCGAGGATGATAGGAGACGACGAGGACGAGGATGCGGACGGATTCGAAGGAACGGTAGACTAGTGCAATTAAAGCCCAGGAATCTTAGAGGAGATAAGAGAGACCAACCTGAACTGGCAGGCAGCCGCGGAGCAGACCAGTCAACGATGGGAGAGACCTTCGTAAGACTCTCTCTCTCTCTCCTTCTCTATCCTTCCTCTCTTTGTCGTTTCCTCCTCGCGATCGACTCTCGGCTCTGACTGTCGCCCGGTAAAAAGTGTCGCAAAACGAACTAACCACGGGCTGTAGTTAATTAATGATATTGCAATTACGTGCCGGCTACAGGGAGAACCTAGCGAGGAAAACGTTAAGAGCGGCCTATCACGAGAGAAATAGATTCGACCGAGAGAGACTGTGTTAACGTAGGAGATAGAGAGAGAGAAGAGGAAAAAAAGGAGAAACCGGTGTATCTTGCCGCGGCGGTAGCCTCCGGCCCAAGAGGAGCCCAACCTTTGTTTGTCGCCGTGTATCAATGCACAGGACTAGCCGAGTCTTTCCCCTCTGCCCCCTCTTCTCCTTCACCGCGTCCCGGCCCCCTCCACGCTACCGGCAACCTTATCTTCTTCTCATTAATCGAAACACTGAAATACGTTTAGGATACGACCGTAAAAACGAAATAAAGTCAGGTATGTAGCTGACTGCAGATAAAGGGTGGGGCCAAACCGGGTAACAAGTGGGGATGAGGAGAGGGAGGAAAGTAGGGGGGCAGGGCAAGGGGCTCGAGGAGCCACCACTAAATGCCAGTCGGGTCCCTCCCGATTACCATGGGGAATTTGTAATTAACCGTTCGCCTTCCCCAACGGCGTTTTCTCCCCGCTCCGATGCTCCGAGCTCGACTTCCTCAACATTTTAACTCCCTGCTGCACTGCACGTCCTCTTTCCCTTCCTACCCTCCACCTTCTCTTTTGCTCTTTCGCCTCTTTACGTATCAGGCTAAACCCTTGTCCGGTACTAATGGCCACTGCTGCTGGTCCTCCTTCCTTCCTGCACCTCGTCCGTACCCTATCGCTCCGCTCCTGGAGCGCAAGAGGACGGACCGTAGAGGAAGTTTGGAGCGCACGGGTATCGCAACGAGGTCGGGACGTCCCCTGGTTGGCAATAAGCTACGATTAATCTCATCCCCGAAGTCCGAGAACGAGAAGGAAATTAGTCCCGCGTGTGACTTACCACCACTTGAATCCAATCGCTAACGGGACTTCGTTCCGAGAGTCTCTCTGGGGTAGATTGAGGTTTTTTTTTTTGGGTATTTTTTTTTATATTATCTGAATTTCTTTTTGCTCTCGTAGGTGTATCTAGGGCGACACCCACGTTACTCGAGAACTGTTTTTGGATCTGCTTGATTTTGCTCAGATCGATTTTGGACTTTTTTTCTGTCTTTCTCATTATTTTTTTTTCTGCTTTATTTTATTCACGTTCGTCCTTAGCTCTTACAGATTTTTTGGCTTCGCTCGACTCCACTCGGATTGCCTTGCTATTTCGTTCTATCGATCAGGACTCGGTTGCTCTCGTGCAAACACACACGACAAGGCGAATGCGCCTGAAAGTCGTATCTGAGATCGGTGCAGCCAGTAACAACAGCAGTTAATGTCCGAGGCGCCGTGCCCCGGTACTTCGTAACCCAATGAGCAGATACAATCGGAACATAGATTAACCCGCAGTACGGACTCGCGGCTTCGAATACAGTCTTCGCTGGGATGGCTATGTAGGAGGGTTCGTTGAAGTGGCCTTGAAACGAAAGATTCATTGCGGCCTTACGTTTACGGAGAGACGGGGACAAATTGGGAGTCGTGTAATTCGGTTGAAAATATAGAGGGGG
>NW_014333774.1:379053-382157 GCF_000341935.2 Cephus cinctus | reverse complement strand
GGATTGGCACGGCAAAGAGAAATTTTCGAAGAAGGAAAATTTACTTTTTTTTTTTTAATTAGAATTCATAATTAGGGAGTTGAAGGCTAGGGGTGGATTTTAATTAGATAAATTTAATGGGATTTTTTGTGTGAATTATTTGAATTTCAAGTTTTCCGCCTTCGAGTTTCTTTTAGGTTTCGTTCGATCGGGATCTCTGTGGAGGAAACGGGGGTACGAGAGAGATTTATCTTGACTTTTCTTCATTGTATCTTTGATGACGACCTCTTGACCCATATTGACTCCTCTCCTTGCTTGGGAGAATCGAACGTTTTCGGTTCGGTTGTATCTGCGCTTATCTGTTGGCGCCATTAGGGCCGATCCTTGGCCAGACGACGTATGGCATTCTTGGACGTAAACCGGCGCCCAGTCATCCTCTTGGACGAGTTATTATCTTAGTCCGACTACCTGTTCGACTTTACTTAGTCTCGCATTCAAATACAAATGGATATGATAATAACGTTCGTTAATTCGGTCTGACGTTAGGCCGGAGGTCTGATCTGATAGACGTTCGATTTATCGATTCTCGTAGAAGGTAATCGGCAGTACGGTGGCGGCCCGTAGATTGAAATTTTGAAATGGGGAAAAAAAATCAATAAAAAAAATGTATCGATTATCGATTTGAATTTGTGACTCTAAAATATTCTTGACGTCAGGGGCCTACCCTGAGGATGAATAAATATCAGTTAGCCGTAGGGACGGCTTTCTTGCCTTTGTCGTATACGACGTGACGCGATTGGAGACATGAAAAATTTTTTGAAATGAAAATCAAAAATTTCGATTTTTCCCGAAAATGGAAATTTTGAAAAAATTTTTATTATTTACCGAAATCCATTTTTGGCCGGTCATCTCAAATTATCCATGACTATAATTAGTCGTTAACGATATCTTGAAAGTTTGCACACTCGTGTACCGGGTGTCGCTGTTAAAAGTAAGAGGGGAACCTTGAACGAGGATATTCCGCAGACCGCGTGTTCAGAAACTCTGTTTTAAACGACTGCACTCTTGTACGTGCACCCATCATGATCTACTTACTTTCTTGCTAACAAAGATGAACTTTGGTTTTAGTGCTACTTCCGGTTTTGAGTTGTAGCGTCGCGAACTTCCTGCACGCGAGACTCTACTCGATTTTACGTTCGACGAAAGGCGCGAATGGTTTTTCAAAAATTACATTGAAAAAATTTTTTTTTCAAAAGCAAAATTTTTTTTTCAATATACCCGTTCGTACCCCTTGTACGCAAGTTACACGTATTATCAATACGTGAAAATGATCCCAGCTTTGACAATGACCGATTAACGTAAAAAAAACTCGAATCCTTCCCCATTTCACAGAATTTCCTGTTTCGCGTAAAATGCCCCCCCAAGTGTTTTTGTCCCCGTGCATTATCATTCTCCTGTTAATCGTACCACGTCATATCCCGTACGAAAAAAAAAAACCGAGTATCAGATCGGCTAAAGTCCGGACGACGGTATTACGTACATAACATATCCGACCTATTGTTCCCCGTAGCAGGAACAAAAAAAAGAGGCATTCATTACAATGTCCCGAATGTCCCTGTATCACGTTAATGTATGCATTTGTAAATTTATTAAGTATATATGTACACACCCTGTACATGAACTAAATTTATATAAACTATATTTATAATTGTATGAATTTTTCATCAATCTCATCGTGCTCGGATCGATGAAACTTAAAGTCGATAATCGAAATCGATTATCGATTATAACCACGTTCCGTTGCGTAACTCGAAACGCGAAAGATTTTTCTTTCGCGTCAGCATCCCCCCATTTGCACGTCTATGCGAAATCACAATGCGCCGTTATTACCGCTGCAATTGTTTTTTGCATCTGGCGAGATCACCCGCAGATAGAGGGAACACGGTTTGGCGGCTTGGAAGCATGAGCGTTTATATGCATATCTACCAAGTCGATTATCGTCCGCACAATCGTACTCACCCCGAGCTATCGCAGGCTTCTCCTACCTTTTCTCGCATTCTCTCCCGCATCTTCTCTGCTCTGTACCGTCGCAGCCTCCTTTAAAAAAGCACCGGGGGGAAATAACAGCCGCCTTTATTTATTGGGGATACTACGAAGATCGTCGGCTATTTACGGTCAAATTATTTTCCGACTCTAGGTACACTCGTGCTTACATATGTATATATATATATATGTCCATATGGAAACGTGAACGAATTGTGGCGCAGCAGGACGTAGGCCGTATCGGCTAGTAGGGACGCTATTTTGCGCGAGATAAAAGATACTTGAGAATTTTTTTTTTTTTTTTTTTTTCAAAATTTATCACCAACATGGTAATCACGTCCGAATCGATGCTTTTACTATTTATCGATTGTCTCTGTCTAATATGATGAACTTTACGTAAAGAAAGAATGGGTCAGAGCGAGATACGGTTTCGTTCGAGTAATTTCGGCTGTTTGGACGGTGACGATATGCTCAGGGCATTTTGACGTTGGTTTAGTTGAATTGATTTAAAAAAAAAAAAATATAAGCCGTGGATATAGATATGTCGAGTGTGTCGCGTGGATTCAGGCGGCGATTTTCCTGTACGTTTCAAAATTCAACGTCGAAAGCATCATTACGAGGGGATTCGCGTTACTGAGAAATTCCAGCACGCCATTATGCTAACCGTTATGGCCTATACCGCCAAGTTTATCCAGGTTTACTGGCGTTGCGTGTCCGTCCTCCGCAATGCGCTCGCATTCTTTCTTTTGTCATGACCTTTCTTTTTTATTTTTATTTTCCTTCCCACTTTATCCTCTTCCCTCGTGAAATTGGCACCTCGCGAAAATTCGCGAGCCGATATCGAGACTTTGCGACGGTAATGACGTTTAGCGTCGAAGATGATTGGAAATAATTTTTTGACAAAATTTTTTTGAACTTGAAATATATAACGTACATATATACACATATATATGTTGTATGTATACATACGTATGTATTGTATATAAGGCAGACACACATGTCCGTGCGAAACAAGCGTGGGCGGACCATTTAGTGCAATAAATTTTGCGCAAAAAGACCAAGGGACTCTTCACTCCCCCCCC